>NC_049993.1:11757237-11815377 GCF_000003815.2 Branchiostoma floridae | reverse complement strand
AAAACGAGTGCTGGAACAGTATTCAGCACTGGAATTCCAGTCCTGACGGAGCTTCAGCACTGGAACAGAGCCATTCAGCACTGGAAAACCAGTGCTGAGGGGGCTTTGAGCATTGAATTAGCACTGGAATACCAGTGCGGAAGGTGAAGCTTTCGTAGACTTGCATAAACGTAAGGTTATGATTTAGTTAAAATGACATAAACATTGAGTTTTTGAATATTGAAATTTTCAGTGTATACCACACACAAATATAAATTGTGCTCCTAGCGGCCGGCTCTCCATTATCCCCAGCAAGGGAGAGATTGTGTAAACACAGGTTAAATCACAAGCGATTCTAACGTTATATAATAACGAAAAAATCTGTTTGTTTTTTTCAGTGATGATAATGGCTTTATGGAGGCACACGTCATGACAGGACACAGTAAATTCATCTCCAGTGTTTGTCTCCTGCCGCCTTCTGACGACTATCCCCACGGGATGGTCGTAACCGGTAGCAACGATCACAGCATCCATATCTACAGTCTGGAGTCCCCGGAACCAGTCTTCAAACTTACCGGACACAAGAACACAGGTGGTTATGTTTGTATCATACATGTATTACATTTTGTATTACATCACCAGTTCACTGCTTTAAGGCATAAAAGCAGTTTTGTACTTTGGAGGTAATGATAACTGTACATTTGTGGCCCTTCAGCAGATAGAATGCAGTCCCAAACATGGCTAAGTGTGTATCCCCCTTGACCCTTGGTTTATCATTGCAGCCAGTAGGTATCCAGTCTGAGTAATGAGGCTGTTTACGTGCGCGAGTCACCTCCTCTAACACGGGACACCCATTTCACGTTCCTTTCGAAAAACGAATGCAATCCCTTAAAACATGTCCGAGCTGAGCCAACCCTAGGATTGAACTCAGGCCCACGGATCCTTGGAATTGGATCCAGATTCATGACTTTTTTTTCTGATTCAGATAATCATCTAGCATATGTATCTTTTGTTCATTCAGTCTAAGACCTTAGCCCTCTCTCATGTTGGAACTGATGAAGTTGATTTTCTAATGTAATGGTAAACTATAGAGTCTTACACTTGTTGTTGTTGCAGTTTGTTCTCTAGCAGCAGGAAAGTTTGGCACCCTCCTCAGCGGTTCGTGGGATAAGACTGCGCGTGTGTGGCTGAAGGACAGGTGCATGATGACGCTGTCCGGACACGAGGCCGCGGTGTGGGCCGTCGCCATCATGCCGGAACACGGAATCATGCTGACAGGGTCCGCCGACAAAACCATCAAGATGTGGCGCACAGGGAAGTGTGAACTGACTTTCACAGGTCGGTATCTCATAACTGTTTATCTAATTTCTTTTTCAAATGTTCTGAGCAATTTCTTTGGATTCGGATGTTCATCTTTCATATCCACTTAATGTCATCAGTTTTTACGATTTTCCCACAAATGTTTTCCAGGGCATGAAGACTGTGTTAGGAGTCTTGCTGTGGTTTCCAATGTGGAGTTCTTGTCAGCCAGCAATGATGGGTCGATCCGACGCTGGCTAACCACAGGAGAATGTTCACAGGTCCGTAACATCTTTTTTTCCCATGATGTTAGCTTTTCTTTAGAATCAGGTGTTGAATTGGCTGCTAACTTGGCTTCTGAATAGACTGCTAGCTTCAGGTTGGTAAAACAAAGGAAAACTATGAAAGTCTGATGAATGTTTGGCACTATTTTCCTAGGGACTTTTGGCCTTGTGGGAAAAATACCTGCTTTTACAAATGTATTTGAATTTTTGTTACATTCAAACAATTGTAGGTGGATGATATGTGTATTTCATTGATCATTACAGGTTTACTATGGACACACCAACTATGTGTACTCTCTGGCCATGCTGCCCAATGGTCAGGACTTTGTGACATCAGGAGAGGACCGGACAGTCCGAGTGTGGAAGGGAGGGGAGTGTGTACAGACCATCACCCTACAGGCTCAGTCTGTATGGTCCGTGGCATGTTTAAGTAATGGGGACATCGCTGTTGGAGCTAGGTATGTCTACGGTTTATCCCACAGAATGCTCTTTTGATTTTGACTGTTTGTACATGTATTATGCCCTCAGTTTTCCACTGTGTGATCTGTTTCTTTGTCATTGACAGGACAGTTCTCTTCAAAGACAGTATCTCTTGGTGATTGGGTTCTTGTGAGCCCTAAAACTCAGATTAGTTACAATCTTACATAGTGGTAGAGACAAAAATGACCAAGAAGGTTATATTCTGTGTATAACCTCCTTTAAATGACGTACAAATCAATGATCGAGTTAGGATTGCACAAAATGTTTTGGCAATGCACTAGGGGTGGAGGCAATATTGTACAGTTTGCTAACAGAGAACTGGACTTGAAAATTGTATGTTGTGCTTTTTTTCACAGTGACAATGTGACCAGGGTGTTCACCTGTGCTCCGGAGAGGTATGCAAGTCCAGAGGAGATCAAGGAGTTTGAGGAACAGGTGGCATCATCCACCATCCCCGCCAAGGCAGCGGCCGACATGGATGGCATTAATATTAATGAGCTGCCAGGCAAGGAGGACTTGGAGAACCCAGGTAGGTCAAAAGTCACCTTCAAATCTCAGCATTTCACCAAAAAAGGTAAAAGTTTGTATCCCTCATTAGAGGTAATATTTGAAACTCAGATACTGAAATTGTATTCAAGAGTGTATCAAACAGATAAAGAAGAAACTTGGCGAAAGTAGGCTGCTCTGTTTAGAGCTTATGCCTTAAAGTTAACTTTTGTTTACATTTTAAGTTTTGTACAAAAAGATAGTGACAATCATTTATTAGATGGACTGTCAGATGTCAGTAAAAATGAAAAGCCTTCTGGAGTGATAATTAATTTTTTTTTGCTTTTTTTACTTTAATGATACGGCTGACTTGAATAATTATTTATGTACTGAACAGCATAAGAATGGACTACAATTTAACCACAATAAGTTTACTTAAACTACAACATAGTCATTGTTTGACATGTGTGCTATGCTTTCTCTACTGTTTAGGAACAAAAGAAGGGCAGACCAAGTTAGTGAGGTCTGGCATGACTGTAGAGGCTTACCAGTGGAGCGTGGCACAGCAGGAGTGGACCAAGATAGGAGACGTGGTGGGGTCAGACGAGGGCACAGGGGGCACCGGAGAAAAAGTCTGGTACGAGGGGAAGGTCAGTAAATTTAAAGTGTTTTATGTGTAAGCAAGAAGTTATGAATATGCTTGCGTGTAATGCGTACATACAAGGATTGGTTAAACATCAGTGTAGAAATGAATCAATGAGTACACAAAACTGCCTGCGGATACACTTAACACTTTATTGCTTCATAATCAGGTAAGGAATCGGCTAATTGAAATGCATACTTAAAAAAAAGGTGATATTGCATCCACACAGGTGGCACAAATGCCTCATTTTCAATATTCTAAATGGGAAATAAGAGATGCCCAAAGGCATCTGCAGAAAATGTAATTGCAAATCTTATGAAAAGGATAGTTAAAAATAGGGACAATAGTCAGCATCATCGTACAGGCTCCATTGCACAGATGTGGTTTGACTCCACCATGATGGCCATGCCAGACAGCACATTACAACATTCATCCCAACAGTATTCACACCTACTGTATTAAGAGCCAGGTGTAGAGAACATCAACAGACTGCCCCTACTGCTACTACATTAGCTATGGAACTGAGTGAGTTAGTTAGCACAAGTTTTAAGAGCATTTTTGCTTTTTCCTCTCCCAGGAGTACGACCATGTGTTCACAGTGGACCTTGGTGATGGCAGTCCCAAGCTGAAGCTGCCCTACAACCTGTCGGACGACCCCTGGCTGGCAGCTCACACCTTCCTGGAGAAGAATGAGCTGAGTCAGCTGTACCTGGACCAGGTGGCCAAGTTCATCTTGGAGAACACCAAGGGGCTGACGGTTGGGCCTGCCCCCTCCGCACAACAGTATGCTGATCCTTTCACTGGTAGGGGTTGTGATTGATGTGTTTTGTCTCATTAAACAACACGTTATCCTGGGTACCATCTGGATAGTAGTTCACTCTGACGTTTTAGTTAACTTTAATATACACTATTTAATATACAGTCGCTCCTCTGCTATTCCATCTGAGAAATTGGAAATCTCGAACACCTGGAATATTAAATTCTGGTCCATATTTTGGACAAGGGCGCTGATTGGTTTTCATCTGGGTCGTAGTTCTTTCCTATGTCCGTTTCTGGTACCCACGAAACTTGATCTGATTGCTGTATTTGAACAGGTGTTGGAACGAGCACTTTAGAACCCATTCTTTGATTTGCTCATTAATGGACATCACCACCAAAAGATTTGAATATACAGTTCCCCAGATGTGTAGTTTAGCATTGTACTAAAATATCCATGTTGTTCACATGTTTCCTCCTTATACTTCAGGTGCAAACCGCTATGTCCCAGGGTCTGCTGCTCCAGCTGATGTACCACAGCAAGGTCAGGGGTCAACCCTGGGCAGTGACCCCTTCACAGGTCAGCTACCTCATTGCAAAAACATTTTGTGTTATTTATCTATGCTTTCAACTAGAGCCTAAAAGAAGTGTTGTCCACCATTCTTTGCTCCCAATCACAGGTGAATGTTGTATTAAATGCAGTTGTTGTAAACCATGTACATGTACGTACATAAGTGAGTTGAAAGCAGAGCTGTCTCCAGTTTAAATATTTTTTTCCGCCCCACTCATTGTTTGGCAGCCCATGTTCTTTTTCCTGGATAAACATGTCATTTTGAGCCTATCAAAGAACATTTTCAACAGTTTCATGTCATTTGGGGGACAAATGGGATAAAATTATTTTTTTGTCCCAACAAGCAAATTCCCATAGGGAAAGTCAGGTCCTGTAGACAGCCCTGGTTGAAAGTGACAGTATAATTTATTATGAGATGGAATTTGCGCTTCTAAGTCCATCCATCCACTACAATGTCTGTCATGCTATCTTATTTATTCATGAAAGACACTTGTTTCTGATAGGAGGGGGTCGTTACATCCCATCCTACGCTGCCAGAGACATGGAGAACAACCCCCCAGCCCATGTGCCTCAGCCCACCAACCCCTACTTCCCCAGGGTCACTCCACTACTGTTTGAGCAGGCCAACCCTGGGGCTATCGTAGGTCAGTAGTGCATACAAGACACATGCAATTAGCTGTATGATATAGCGTACTGTTCCTTTAAGCATTTCAAAATGCACATGTACCCCAAATGCATGTAATCATCACCAAAAGCAATGTTTCTGTATCAGATTTGATGTGAGAAAGTTATCATACTATGTCTGTGTCAAATTATTGCACTTTGTCTGCTACTGCTTTTACGATACATTTCTTTGAAAAGATCAAATTATGAACACATGTACATTCTTAGAAGCAGTTATTTTTGTACGTAAGGACATATTTAAAAATGATTTTACATACATTATTGTATCTTCATTTCTGTTTTAATATTGTGTTTTCCTCTTGTGATCCCAGGTAAGATCAAGGAGTTCAACAGTAAAGTGCCAGCAGAACTGCAACTGGATGAATCTGGTTTGGACCAGATCAGTCAGCTTCTGGCTGTGGCAACCAATCAGCAGCCAGGAGCACCAACTGCCATGCAGATGAACACACTGTGGAAGATTGTCCAGTGGCCTAAAGGTAAAGCAACAGATTTGTATGCATGGGGATACCTGTTCAGCTGTTGGTAGTGTTCATGGAATGAACCATGTCGGTGCTGTCTATATCACACTGTTATATGAAAAAAAATACTTAACACGTTCTCTTGTTACTCTGTGATGATCTTAGCTTGTAGCCATATATCAGAATGGATTTTGATCTAATGTCATTTCATCCCCTTTGTTTCATTGGGTTTCCCCAGTATGGCTGTTTTTTTTAATTTATTTTTTATTACTCCTACATAAAACCATATGGCGAATGTAATGGTACAGTATTGTGCGAATAGGTTTACAAAAGGCTGCAGGGAGAACATTCTGCATTTTCACAAAAATGTTGCCTTCCTAACTTTCTTTATCTTCTTCTCTCCAGATGTCGTGTTCCCAGCACTAGATGTACTTCGGCTGGCCCTCCGCCACTCCGACATCAACCAGCACTTCTGTAACTCCAAGGATGGTCCACAATTCCTCACCCACCTCCGAACCTTCCTGTCACCTGACTCCTCACCAGCCAATCAGATGCTAGCCCTGCGTGCTGTGTGCAACATGTTCGCCCAGCCCGTGGGGAAAGGTCTGGCCATATCCCAGCACTCCGACATCCTGGCCACCACGTTAGATTGTAGCGCCAGCACCCATAAGAACGTCCGTATTGCCATGGCGACAATCATTCTGAACTATGCGGCTGTCATCCAAGATCCAGAGGACATCGAAGGGAAGTCCCAGTGTCTGTCTGCTGTAGCGGCGCTCCTGGATACAGAGAGGGAAAACGAGGCATGTTTCCGTCTCCTGGTCGCGCTGGGGTCCCTAATGGTCGGTGATGACAACGCCATCGCGCTCGCTCGCTCCTTGGACTTATTACCTGTAGTCGCCAGGAAAAGGGGAATCACAGAGGCACCAAAAGTGGCAGAGTGTGCTAGACTTGTACACCAACTATTGGATGCATAAGGTTTATTGTACTAGACTGAGTGCCAGCCTGCGTGGTGACCGCTTTTCTGTGGTTAGCAAGCAAAAGGAGCCAGTGGTCACTACGGGGGCTGGCATTCAGGCTATTATTGTACATTGCGAAGAAGAAAAATTTCGAATGCAGAATGTTAGGATGATTTTCAAATTTTATGTGCCTAGTTACCAATGCAGGACAGACATGAATATTCATCTTCTCTTGCATGATGTATGTTTTCCAGTATATAAAGAAAGCACATTTTGACACTTATATATATACTTATACATTTGTGTACTTGCTGTCAACCAAGAACGCTAGAGTAAAATGCTATTTGTATCCATACTATTCAACTTTTGATCAGATACAAAAGTAGAATTTGGAATGATCTATTTCAGCAAAACAAGTATAGGAGAATATCTACCAGTATGCTACAGGCAATCTTCATAGGGCACATAGTGAGAAGTTGTTACCTCATTTTTCATTCTTTAATTTCTCCACATATACATACTGGTGATCTCAATAAAAGAATTCTTGTATACATGCATTTGAAGAACAATTAATTAACATTGAATGTAATAAGAAGCAACTTGTATGTACAATGTAATAGAAATACAGTAGAATTTGAGATTGTACAAAGATGGGAAAAATTTGCATGTAAGGACTTTCTAACCTTGAAAATGTTATGCATAACATGTTGTACCATATATGGGTTACCACATATGGTGAAAAAAATACTGCTGGGGTTTTCTAAGAAATAAATGGTTCTCAGAAATATTGAGGTCTTCAGTTTTTGGCAGTTGCATGCACGCAAACAGCCCACACGTGCATTAATTCACTGGCACACATACATGTATATGTGCAGTTGTGCACACACGGGCACACATACAGACACTTGCACATGGATGTACAGCTATATAGATCTTAGAAGAAATTGCTTTCAAAGTCAAAGAAGAAAGATTCTATGTTTTGATACTCTAGTCTTTGACATAGCCTTGATGGTAATGCTACATAATTATATACATAAATATCAATCATTTAAGTACATGCCATACAAACCACTGTATCTATGTATATGTACACTTAATGACACTTGCAGGTATGAATATCTACAGGCACAATATAGAACTATGTATGACCTTAAAGAGGTTCTGTAAGAACGTGGAGCAGCAATCGGACCATCAAATATATCCATATATCTTTTCAGTGATGATAATACATAACAATAATATAATGCTGATATACATTTCAATCAATAGAAGCTTTTCCAAGCAAAAACTTGTAACCATACAGCCTCTGGGTTTCTTTTGAGGCTGACTTAAACATACATAATGATTTACGCCTTTCTAACCCAACAGCTGTTTTCTATCATAAGCTATTTGTTAATGCAGCATACCTCTGATGTGACATCTAACGTCGTCACTTGACTGAAAATTCTACATCTAATCCATACCACACCCAAGCCTTCAGCATGTCTTTTTATCACTGTCAACTAAATTTAGATCCATTTCGCAAATCAATTCACAGCTAGGATATATAAAATCTCTCCCCAACAAGATTTCTCCAGCGTCATTGACGAAAAAACCGCCGGATGGTTGTCTGAAACGTCTGACCGTTTCCAAAATCATATCCAGTTGCTTGAGTAACTGTTTTTAGTGTGTCTTTTTATCACTTTTAGAAACGGACAGAATTCACTAAGAGGTTCAACGTCATTACAAAAATGACCAGAGCGGCCCCAAATCCGTGGCTGTGATTGGCCGCGCTCGGAGGCGTGGCGCATGTCAGAACATCTTCAGAAATTGTGTTTAGTGTCCTTTTATAAAGATTTATCGGCTTCAGGCAGACGAGTCTGGGAAGGATAGATCTGAAGTTGTGACAGAGGTACAGCGGTTTGAGTTTACAGGTACAGTCTAGCGTGGTTTCATCCGCGTTTAGCGGGAATGTGCCACAAGTGACATTCTCAAGCGCCATATCATACAGCGCAAGCGATTTCAGCTCTGGTAAGTTGTCGAAAAATCCATCTTGGATGATTTTGAGTTTATTGTTTGATAAATCCAGCGAAGATAGCTCAATGAGACCATTGAATATATGGCCGGGTAAAGCGGACAGAGAGTTACCCTTCAAACCCAGCTTCTTCAGTGTTTGTAACCCTCTGAAAATACCAGAAGGTAAACTCGCCAATTTGTTGTCTTCTATCTTAATTTCCAAAACATTCCTAAGGTCCTTGAAAACCTCTTCATCAAGCGTCTCTAGTTTATTCTTAGAAAGATCTAAGACACGAATTTCAGTTAGATCGTAGAACGCGTCATCAGGGAGAGATGAAATATCATTAGACGATAGATATAAATTGGTAAGTGCTGGAAAGGCACTGAAAAATCCAGGGTCCACCGTTGAAATTGTGTTATTCGAAAGGAACAAAGAGGTCAGCAAGGGGTGGTCACCGAAACTGCTTCTACTCAGGCCAACAAGCTTGTTGTTGTCGAGCCATAGTCGTGCTAACTTTGCCAAACCGTTGAAAAGTCCAGGAGTAAGGGAGGACAGTTCGTTTCCATCTAGATAAAGATCTTGAAGGTTAACAAGCCCGTTGAAAACCCCAGCTTCCAAATCACGAATTCCGTTACTACCAATATTCAAAATTTCGAGCTCTGCGAAACTCGCAAACACGTCGGGATTGAAACTCGTGATTGTATTTCCACTCAAGTCTAATTCTGTAATGTTGTCTGGAGTCGCGGGTAGAATGCTGTCTAATGAACGAATGTCGTTATTAGCCAGGAGCACTGAACGCAGTGATGGGGTTTGGGAAAATACTCCAACAGGAAGATCCCGTAAGAGATTATTCTTTAAGTCAATCGTCATCAGATTAGTTAATCCGTTAAAGAGATTAACTCCAATGGTGACAAGGCCGTTCCCCAAAAGACTTAGTAACTCTAAGGACTTTAAGTTACGAAAGAATTCGTCTTGTAAAAGCGTTAGACGGTTATTTTCTATTTTGAGGCGTCCAAGATTCTCTAGACCGTCAAAAGCGCCCAAATCGATTTTGGATATGATATTGTCGGACAGATCTAATTCTGTTAGTTGACTAAAGTTGCCGATGGCTTGGCGTGGAAGGTAACTTAACCTGTTACTGTTGAGTTTTAGAAAAGTCACATTTGCTGGGATGTCAGTGGGTACTTCTGTCAGGCCTCTCTGGAAGCAGTAGATGTTCGTACCACGACAGTTGCAGAGGGGTTCAGGCCCACCACATGCCGGCTGAACTGTGCCCTTCACCGATGGAGCAACTTGTACCAGCACCGCCAGAAGGAAGAACAGTCCTACTTTGGCCATGTTGGTCCTACCTGAAACGTTAACGCAGGTATGTAGATAGTGGAGACTGAAGATAGATAATTTGTCAGTAGACAACAGTCATGCTATCACAGTTTCAGTAGACAATATTCATAACCATCAAATTGTAACTCTGATTTGATTATTACAAGACTTACAGGAATGCACCAACCGGGCGCCACTGAACGGACTTCTCCTAATTACAGTGATTAATGTTTCAATGAATGTAATGAAAACCTAGGAATTTAAGCAATGGATGTATCATAAAAAGGCTGCGATGTTGGGAAAAAATTGCGTTTTTTTACAAGCCTAAAATACTTCATTGTTTATTTAGTACTATCACTGTACATACGTATACAAAATATGAGCCACATCGATTTTTAACCGCTGCTGACCCTTACAGATATTTTGCTAGCTCTTGAAAAACAAGTGCCTAACAGACCTATACGCTACCAAAATAATATGTACATATATTTTAGTATATTGCTGTCTCCGTATGCTGCCGTATATTGTCAATGTCAAACTCGTCGACTAATTCCATTTGGATGACGCACGGCTAAAAGCGCACTTACTCTTCAAATATTAATCAGATTTCGTGCGGCTGATCTGAGTAATGTCAACGTAATGCTTGTAAACTGGAGGCCTTGTTGAGGGTTTTGCAGGAGGGCACTCGAACTGTGGCTCCGGTTAGCCGAAAATACTGTCAGTCTCAGCGTTGGACGCTCTTACTTGACCTGCTGAGAGTCTTCTTACCTGTCAATGTAGAAATATCAAACATTTTACCAATGTATTAGTCATTACCAGACTCCACAGGTGGCTGAAAACTGTAAACATTGAACAAATCAATATACAGATAACATGCAAGCGGATATGTATCCGGCCTGGGATTAGAATCAGGACCTAGGTTATCTGTCTATTTTGCCAATTTCTACTATTTTTCCAGAAACCTATAGATTCTGGTAGGGACAACCAATCTATCTCTCTGTCTGTCTCTCTCTGTTTGTCGGTCGGTCGGTCGGTCTGTCTGTCTGGTGCCAGATAGAGCCCTTGAAAGTGCAGGATATGGCGTTTTAAAGGGTCCAGATTTCAACATTTCTCCGTCCTCCCGACCTATGGTTTTCGACTCCGGTCAAAACTCAACTACGACGTACTTCAGCCAACTACGACGTAGTTTGACACTTTTTTAGGCACGACATACTAGTACGAGGTAGTTCACACAACTGGCTCCAATACGACTTAACTTTAATTCCCGAGTACTTCGTAGCTGCCTGAAGTACGGTTTGACTCAACTAAGTCATAATCATGAAGCATAGCCTAACTGAATCGCTCTCCTAGTTCGACAGCTACCGCCCGATCAATAACCCAGCCAGCGAGAGATTGTGTAAACACATGAACAGGCTAGTAATAACCCAAACTGCGTATTTTTCCAGCCATACTGCGAAATAGCTGGACTACAATTACAACGTCATACCCCACCAATTTATACCTCACCGTGACACATAACGTTACAAGTATAATCCGCAAATACACTACACCGAGAACAAAACTTTGACAATTTTTTTGACACATTCCAGTGCATCGCCATTTTGAATGTCTTGAGGGTGGGTTTTGGTCGAGACATCATTACAGCCTTTCTAAAATAAAAGCTACTTATATATATTATAACCTGAATGCGTTGAAACTTTTCAAACCATGTTCACAGCGACGGAAGACATCCTTCATTCCTTCAACTAGAATCTGCACAGTAAATATGTTCCCACCTGTGAGACAAAATTGGTGACTGCGTCAGAGATTTTCAAGTGTGCAGCGCTGACCGGTCCGAGTCACACGTGATCTGTAAATGCTGTCTAACCGGTAACCTGTCAGACGTGGTGTGTTGATGTTATATATTCACCTGTCCTTCACTAACTGGCTTGATGAACATCAAGGGCAAACAATGTGTCTGTGGAGCTTCTGAAACAGTTTAACACTACCTGCTTCACTGCCCCCTGTATTCCGACCAGCGTAACAAACTCACCTCCACCGTTGAATGCCTTGTACGACAACGGCTTACCGTTTCACTACTACAGGGCTCACCTGACCATGACGCTGTCACCAATACACAGCTTTCAGAAGCACTGTATGTGTACATGGTATCTACTAAAAGATTCACTTCCAGCCGTGCCTCTGTCCAGTAAATCTTTAGCTAGTCATGCACAAGTCAGCTTTACCTGCTTTTATTGTAAAAACTATTTCATTCTATTACTTGTATATACACATGTTCATTTTGTATTGTATATTTATATGTCTGTGGCCACGATACCAGCCACGCTGCCTAGTGCCCACAGTGTATTGTTTTGTTACAACCTGAATAAAGAAAGAAACTGGCTTGAGGCAAAGTGTCCAAGGTCAGTGGGAAACGTAAATACTCATTATGCAAATCAGGATCTCCTTATACATTCCTTAGTGGCTTAGTCACATGTATAAGAACGCTCATACATGTGACTCTCTTACATGTGACGTTTGTAGCTGAGAAGGGAGGTATATCGTTAGATATCATTTTGTACAAATACATGACTGACTTGCACAATTGACGAGGACATATTATGATTCTATACTGGTACATGGCGGGAATTCGATACCTGTGGCATTTAAAAAGGTAAACGTATTAGCCTCGCTGTTAAGCATCTCGAAGTTAGAACGTCATAGTTGAGTAAGACCGTACAGCAAGCAACTATGACGTACTTGGAAAAGTCAAGTTGTATTGGAGCCAGTTGTACGCCGTAGTGCGCTAAAGTACGCCGTGCCTCGTCAAACTACCGTCTTAGTTGGCTGAAGTGCGTCGTAGTTGAGTTTTGATCGGGATAGAAAACCATATAGTAGTCGCCCATAAAAACTTTTCTTCCTAATAGATCCTAATAGAATCATGTCACTTCATCTGCCAGCAAAATTTGTCCCTCAAAACGCAGCCGCAGGAAATGGTATTTCACACGGTCAAGATTTCAAAATTTCCCAGGACTTGTCTTGCAACGGTTCGTGCCTTCCGAGCTCGAAATGATAAGAATATTGATACATGTCGGGGTGGAGGTCGTCGCTCTCAGTACCGTAAGCTATAAGCCTATAACCATGTGCAATTTTTATGAAAATGTCTTAACCTATCTTAGTCTGTCGGCAAAATTTGCCGAAAAATGCAAGAAGTAGCATTTCAGAGGGTCAAGATTTCCAGTTTTCCCGGGGAGCATTCCCCTTGACCCACCTAGGATTGTCGCGCCTCTGGCGCGATGCGTTGCGCGTTCGGCGCTCCATGTGCTGAAAATTTTGTCAACAATAGTTCAATCCCTCCACAACAAACTTGTTGCCGTCGCCTCTGTGAGACAGTGGCGGTAACACTGCCCCGGGGAAGCAAATTTCGTTGAGGCAGCGGACCTTGTCATTACTCCGGTTTCCGGCCACCTTTTCCTTCTCACAAGGTCATTAGTCAGATTATTTCACCCATTGAGATACCCCAATCTAGCGTTATACAAATAGGAATGCACGTCAATTTACTATTATGCTTTGTAACTGCTCCTGAATTTACAGTTAAGCGTTAACAGGCTTCCCGAATTTACCGTTAACGTTAAGCGTTACTGCGCCTCCTGAATTCACCTTTAAGCGTTACCAAGACCCCTATGTAGACCTCGACTATGGCAGTGGCCTTGTTTACGATTACTGTGTGATACATGTGGAACAGACAGACGTTTTAAGGCGTTTCCCTTGGAATAGCTAGATCCTTATGTAAAATGATGCAGTATGTACTGTATAATGTTCAGTTACCAGTGCCAGCCCTTTGTAACAGCCTTCGGCTAGTTAGGCCGGTACCCCAGCTACAAATCAAATCAAATATCAGAAGCAAAGCAATGTCTTACGGGGGTGCCACTGGTCTCTCCCAGGAACTGTCACGGTGAACTTGTCTTCAGACAGCTTGCTCGTCAGCAACTTCAAGTTCGCAGCACCAAGCTCCAGAAATCCTGAACTGTGTTAGAATATTTTGAGTGTTGGACAACGTCCGGGGTGTGTCTCACCTTTTCTCTACCAGGCTCTTTGGTCTCATTAAGCGCCGCTGTACTGGCATGGACACACGCAGGTCTAAATCACTCCGCAGTGACGCGAAATAATCCCGGAACTCCACGTCATGAGCTCAGCGTTGCCATATAAGGAAAACATAGGTCGAATTGTTACGCGGGGCAAGTTGAAGTGCCTTACGTGGGGCAAGTTGAAGTGCCAAAGACGGCCATTCTGCCGTAGGCAAACATTACTTTGGGGAGATTCAGTAGTATCTATGAAATAGGAGTTGCTTGAATCAAAATTCCAGTTTGAATCCCAGTGGAATGTTCGTCTTCACACGACGGAATAGCTATCAAACAGTTACAACCAATATAATAATTGTGACCTATGGAGTATAGTGGAGGATATGGTGAACCAATATATATATACTGTAACATCCCCAAGGCCACACTGCTGTGAAGAGTCTACAGAATGTGGTACACGCCAAAACACATACTTTCATTTTGTTGAAATGGAAACTTGAAATGTGATTTTTCTCAACATATGGTACAGACAGACTGAAGAGTATCGTACGAGGAGGAATCAAAAAGTAATAGTTGCGAAGAAAAAGATAGATATAACGTTATTTACGCATGTATATAGAGCCCCTATATTGCAAATGTGTTAGAGAAAGTCGAATAAAGTCTCCAAGCAGATGTTGGGTTGGAGGATCGTAATGTTTCCGAGTGAAGTTATGGCTTCTTTGACAGTCTCTCACCCCATATAAGCAAACATACAGTTACGTAAAATGCCACAGCTTTCAAGGGAATTCGAAAGATGCCCACATATATCCTCAAATCACTCATTACATAAAAGACATGATGTATACATGAATGTAGGTGGCGCTTCGACGGGCAGACATGGTGCTGCTACAAGGGCCTCACGCGGCGCCCAAAATCGATCCTTTTTTAAGTTACCTGGTGTGTTAAATGGCGTTCTAGATGTGTGTAATGATGTCTGAACCTATTTCAAAAGCAGTTCACTGGCTTGAAGCCTTATTTCATGTTTATTTCCACATAATAAAGGTCGGGGCTATATACCCTATGAGAGCCTTATCTGCAGTACCGCTCCCGGCCGCGTCCTGAAAAGTGGCTAAGGCGACCGCCAAATTGCCAAATTTCTCTCTTTTCGGGAATTGGGAAATGGCGAAAGGCTCGTAAAGGGTTTGAATTTTTTAAGCTTATCTAACTTTATTTTCAATAATATGACCATTTAAAAGTGATTTACGACATTTCACAAACAGAATTATGGTGTCATTATCACAAGTGAAGTGTTTCCATTACAATCTACTAATAAAAGTGGTCGAGTTTACATGTAAATTGTCGTGTTCTATAACAAGTTACCACGGTCACATTTCAATTCTATTTTGCGGTAAGACATTGAACAAATACAACTGTGTTTTTCTTCGTTCATCAATAGATCAAATCCTCCTTTCAAACTTCTGCTAGGTGTGTGCAATATAACTTTGAACACCGGAGGAGACATTTGATGGGCTCAGGGCTGAAAAAATAAGTTTTAGGAGATAATTTGTAACATCGTCTTCTGAAATGATACAACCAACTTCTTTGGAACAACGATTTAATTTATTATACCATGTTGTGTACATGTACAAGTATTTTCATATGCATACACGTCGTGGTATCGTTTTTGGCGAGTGTTCGCATCAGTTAGCACTGCCACTGGTATCTAGAGGCCTTCTCTGCTTCTAAGTTGTACAGAATGGAATTAATGATTTGTAAATACTCCAGGAGCACAGAATAAAAGTGACGCAAAAGGTGGACATGATAGGAGAGCACGCATGGCATTATTTTACATATACAATAAGTGTTGACTGTAGCTAATGTTTTGAAACAAAATTACATTTTTATCAGACTCAGTCACCAGTTTCTGCCACAAGGCATAAGTCTTATGAAAATAATTGATGCCTGATATGATAAACACTACATCCATTATCACTGTTCCTTCATAAGGAGACAGGTATTGTTTTGAAGACGTTAATAATCTTACTTGGTAGTCTTCAGTTATCTTCTTTAGAAACAGTCCAGCTGGGCCCATCAGATTGCTCCCCGGCGCTTAAGTCTTTATTACAACTACAAGAAATCCGCAAGCCTTACATCATTTTAAAAGAAAATTTGATATATTCAAAGAAAAGCAGACAATACCCGTTGCATTTGTTCAACAACTTCCTCTTGTTCCACGGAACAGGTTAGAAATTGGGATGTACGTGGTAGCTCTCTAGAAATTGGACAATCAACCACATCTAATATGAAGGAAATATATCATATGTGAAAATTTGTGCTGTTGTATGGTTTGTTAAATGTCTCAATTTTAACTCTCAAATATTATCATTCTTTGGTTTTCCACGGTCGCATGTTCGAAAACTAAGTGAAATAAAACATGAAAATTCAAAACCCTTTGTGAGCCTTTCACCATTTCCCCATTCCCAAAAATACCGAAATTTGGCAATTTGGCGGTCGTCTTAGCCACTTTTTAGGGCGCGGCCAAGAGCGGTACTGCAGATTGGGCTCTCATAGGGTTTGTACTCCCAACTTGTAAATTGGAAAATAAACCAAAACATAGGCTTGAAGCCAGTGAACATTTTCTCAGGAAGATCCAGACATCTTCACGTATTCATAGAATTACTTCTGACTTTTAATATTACATTAAAGGGGCTGATTTTTAGGACTGCGCGTAGAGCCCATGCCATGCCATGGCCCGTCCGTCGAAGCGCCCCCTACATTCATGTACGCATCACTTCTTGTACGTAATGAGTAGTTCAAGGATATATGTGGACGTCCGTTTGAATGCCCTAGATAGCTTGGGTATTGAATCAAATGTTTATCCTCTTATATTGGGCAAGGGACTGTCAGGGAAGTCTGTCCGCCACTCGAAAAACATTACGATCTTCCACCCAACATCTGCTTGGAGACCTTATTCGATCTCCTTTGACGACTTTGGCTTTTTACCTCACTGTTACCTATTCACTTAATACAATAAACATCTGGACATCGGATCGCAAAATGATGAGGAAAGGACGTGCGTATACGTGAAAATTATGGACTGGTTTTACATCAGATCGGTTCACTAAGAACTGCGTTCTACTGTATGCCCTGCAACATTATTTTGACTCAACTACACCTTTTTTGGTTGAATTTTTACAGAAGAAAAGAAGTCGAATATGAATAGCATGTTTAGCCTATCATTCTGATGACGAAATGTTCCTCAGAGATTAATCTAACCAGCCACAAGTAATGAACATAATACAAACACATGAACAGAATATGAGTGCCAGTCAGTATTTCGTTCCCTCTTTAATCATATAAGTGTGCAATGCGATACATTTCATATCGGACAAACCTTATTAAATTAGAGATATTATAATGTCAATCATCTCCTATTTCCAACCGCATGTATTCCAACGTTTACCATGTAATATATATTCATTGCATCGTGATGTGTATAGTAATGACAATGATTCTGCAAAAAAACATATGGGGAGAAATTCAGAGCTTTTTAAGAGTTCACGTTTTCCTCTGAAAACGTTTATTAGTCTGTGGAAATGAGGGTTATGTATTTCATAAATCATACTTACTACATGTATGACATGTCACCACAACTATGCAGAGCTTAAATTTCACAAAGAGTGATCAAGTCGACCATTAGTTAACCATGCATCTCCGGAACATCTACAATTGCCACTCTTTTCAACACAAATCGCTAGGCAAGCGACTCTTCTTCAGACAGGTTGAACTTGAACTTCTGCAACAGTCCCCCGAGCAGGAGGAAGATGTCAGCCCTAGCCTGGCCTTGGTTCACCTGGAGAAACTTGGTAGCAGCTCTGCAAATACAAGCACAGAATATCTTTGGGAATTGGGATAATGTTAAAGATTTATAGAAAGAGACTGGAAAGCCAACTAAGGCTAGATTAAATGCTTGAACACAACATATGTAACCCAAATGCCTCCTAACTCGATGATAGAAGGCCGTAGTACAGCCTTACCTACTCTCCAAGCAGAGGTTGAGTCGCGTAGATATAGTAGTTGTCGGAAAAATTACCCCGGCGCTCCTCTTCCGACGACTTCTATATTTACGCGACTCAATATCTGCTTGTAGAGTAAGCTTCTTACCGGCAAAGTACATCATTTATCGGAATCGAACTCATCTACACGTGTCAATGAGGACCTCTAGCGGTTCACACCATTTTCGCAGGTGCATATCAATGTTGGCCGTACGTCGATGGGCGCCTTTGGGCCTAGTATGGCGAAGTAATCTTGATGCTGATTGGTCAATCTACAATGACAAATGAGGAAATGCGGTCAACCGGTACCACTTATCCGAATAAGTGTAATATTCGTCGAACCTTTGAATGTGTGCAGCTATGTTTTGTGTCATCTAGCAAGGGTACGATAGCCTTCAATTCCTGCCTGCCTCATTTCACTTCTACAAATTTGTATTGCTTCTTTTTTATTGTGTGGTGTGGCTATTTGGTCTAACTTTAACATGAAATTGGCAAACAATGCATGTGTATAACGTTACATTTAATACCTCTCGCCCTCGTCGTCCCCGCACGTCTCGCAGCTAGCCATAGATTGACAAACAAACAGACTGTGCACCGCCTCCTGGACAGGCACGGCGTCCTCATCATCAGTCTCCTGAAATGCCTTTTATATAGAAAGGCCGCATTCCCTGCCTGAAAAACACGAAGAGGTAATTTTCGGCGAGTGAATGACGACGCAAGCAATGCAACTCACCCTCTCGCCCATCTAACCTTATCCACATAAAAACAAACGCCGCATGGAGACAATGTTACCCGCCCTTGTCTTCACAGCGATATCCGTGGCACATATAGCTTACTTACTTGCTTGGCCTTGCGGATCAGCAAAAACACAGACGTTCACTCCATCAAGGAGGTAAAAAAGACTCCATTCACCCTTATCGTCAATCACATGTTTAATGTCTGCTATCCAAATGATCTTCACGTGTCAATGAGGAACTCTAGCGAGCCATATGGTTACTGCAGGTGCTGGAAACATCTTTACCTGCAGTGATATTTTTCGCCGAATAGGGGCGCTTTTGAGCCATGCGCATTCTTGATGCTGATTGGTTTACTACATTATAATGACGAAAAAACATGTTCAAACGTCCAAATTAGGACATTC
This sequence comes from Branchiostoma floridae, assembly GCF_000003815.2. NCBI lineage: Eukaryota > Metazoa > Chordata > Leptocardii > Amphioxiformes > Branchiostomatidae > Branchiostoma > Branchiostoma floridae. The sequence goes on along the minus strand of NC_049993.1, from coordinate 11,796,226 downwards.
TATCGAACCTCTCAGTCCATGCGCATATTTTTCATGTCAGCAAGGTACACTTGAGCATTGGAAAGGAAAGGGGAACTGATAAGGAATATTCTGTCAACGAATGTGCATCTCCTTCTCAAGGTCGACCACGATTCTTGCTGTGAGTGAGCTGACTTTAGGATATCTGGAGCCTGCCACTTTGTCGACCTGTCAAGAAAGTCCTGTCAAGAAAGAACATCCATATACATCGTACCAGCACAATAGTAAGTAAATTTCGTGACGCCGCAAAGACACAGACATATACTCGGGGAACCTGTCCAGCCCCATTTTGAATTAAAGATATTCTTCTTTCTTCAATGCTCCTAAAACAGGTAATACAGTTGATTGAGGATAAGTCTAGGTTGTTGACTACTGCGGCTTCTTCCTGCCCAGCACTTAATTGAAGCCGAGGTCTCCTACGCATGCCGTGTGAGCATTCTGAGATAAATGCACAGCTGGGCACGTCTGTACGAAATTTAGTTGTTCAGTTGTCTGTGTTGAAAGATTCTCTCCATTCCTCTCCTCAAGAACGTGGGAGAAATCCCAACCCACGACATTTAATGACGTAAAACCACAAACATATATCCGAGCATCTTCCAGCGACTGTAACGAAACACATCTCCCATTTTCAGCTGCTGTTTTTGAGTGACTGATGAGCCCAACTGAATGATACAGATTGAACAGGTAAATGTTGTTACAATTATGTGCCTTATAACGTTATAATCTCAAAACAGATGTTGGATGAAAGATTGTAATGTTTTCGGACAGTCAGGTTTTCCTGATCCACAGCATGTCCAGCTGCCAGAAAACGTAACAATCTTCCACCACAACATTTGCTTGGAGACTGCACCTTATTCTAGGCAGTTCTGAGCGATTGGTGTATGTATGTGAATACCAACCAAGTAACAGGTTAATTGCCTGTAGGCCGCAAGCTTACTCAAACGTCCATTAAGAACGAAAAAGGTCCTTACGATTCGTAAGTACCATTTAAATGTACTTGTAGTTAATTAAAATTCCTTTTGCTGCATCTTTGATGTGTATGTGTATGTGTGTGGGGAATGTCAATGTGATAAACCTTTTTATCCTCTGTATCAGATAAAGAGATCGGACTGTCTAATAAAGTGGATTCCACTTTGTGGCTTATCTCCTTTGATCTCTCTAAGGCTAAGCCTCCATAGCGGGCTCTCCGGGCCTTTTTGTCGTCTTTTTTTGCTCATAATACTCTAATATTTGGCTCTTTTGCTGTCCATTTACCGAGTAAAGAAATGGTCAGCAAAATTATGATCCAAAGTTCTAAACAAATCAACGAAAAACAGGCCCAGAGAGCCTGCTATAGAGCGAGGTTACCTAAGGCCTAAGTTTGCAAGCATGGTGGGAAGTGTAAACGGCAAGCTCTTTATCACATATTGATCTTGAACACAGCTTTGGAAGGCTTTCACGACGTAATTCTTGTAGATGACAGCACATCAATATACTAATGGGGAAATACGGCCAGTTGATGTAGATATTCCGTTCTGAGAACTACCAATGAAAGTGGATCCCTCCAGATCAATAACGTTATACATGATGGACCTGTGGAGTTCCTGTAGGTTGTACTACATTCCTAAAGTACCTATCATGAGTCAATTCCCCTTTCTGGCTTTGTTTTCATCATCATTAGACGATATAAAGAGAATTCCATGGCAGATGGATTGCTGGTGACACTCCGGTCTCGTTTTTACATTGTCCCGTATAGGGTAGGTAAATTGACTATTGATTACAGGCATGTGTGTGGGCAGCATACTTCCTACACTGTCGGTATGAATCACGTGTAACTAAGGTTTGAAGCGTTCCCACGAGTTCCCGAGAAAAGCGCAGGATGCCATACAATGTCCAGATGTCCAGAAATATACTAGGACAAGGAAAAGTCATATATAACTAGAGTTCCACGAACACATACCTTTGCCAAATAATTTGTTATGTAGAATGATGTCTGTAGACAAATGCGTTACTCATTTCATTTTCTTTATAATTAAATGCTTGGAGTTGGTTTATAAAATTTCGGCATTTATTATGCAAATTAGATACCAATTTACAATTAATTGATATCAAATTGTATCAAGCATTACTTAAGCTATCAGCATACCAAAAATCATGATGATCCTTTGATCCATTCTTGACTTATTCTCTTTCAAAGTCTTTAAATACACCTCTTACTCTCTTCCCTCTTTCTCAGTTACATATGTGACAACTTTGATGAAAGTACTATAATGGAATGCAGTGGATTTATGAACTTTTCCTAATCAATTATGCAAATTAGCTGTTAACTTGCATAATAAGTATCACATTATATAAGTCTTCATTTAGGCTATCTACATGCCGAAAATCATGACGATCCGTCAACACGTTAATATTTTCTCATTAATTATGCAAATGAGATCATCATTTGCATGATAAATATGTATTGACATTTCTCTCTTTCTCAGCTACATATGTGACAAGTTTTAAAGCCCTATCATGGAATGTAGTGAATTTATAAAATATCCTCATAATTATGCAAATTAGCTGTGATTGCATAAAATGTAACTCTGATATTGTAGGTCTTCACTTACGCTACCTACATACAAAAAAACATGATGATCCGTCAACATGTTCATATTTTCTCATTAATTATGCAAATGAGGTCACCATTTGCATAATTGATATCTGTCGACATTTCTCTCCTTCCCAGCTACATATGTGACAAGTTTGAAAGTCCTATCATGGAATGAAGTGGATTTATAATTTTTCCTCATTAATTATGCAAATTAGCTGCTGATTTGCATAATTAGTATACCATTATGTAAGTCATCACTCATTCTATCTACATACCAAAAATCATGACGATCCGTCAACACGTTGTAGAGTTATTCTCATCCAAAGTTTGAAAGGAAACCGGCGCCTGCAGTTCCAAAAAAGCTGCTAGGGGGCCCAAACTCACAGCACTTACTCTCTGTCTCGAGGGCTATCTACCACTCAAAAATCATGATCACAGCATGTCCAGAACACGAGATATCAAAAATTGAGGTTCTGCTGCAGTACCTTAGCAAGCCGCTAGGGGGCCCATTATCGAACTTGACCTTCGTTTTCCCGACCCCTACCCACCTACCAAATATTATCGGGATCCATCCAAGACTTCTTGAGTTATGCTGTTAACAGACACACAGACACACACACAGACAGACTCACAAGCCCAAAACATAACCTTAGCCATTCTGGCAAAGGTAATAATGAGACAAACTACTAGCCTAGCGCCTAAGAACGATATATAACGTTACATCTTCTAGCTGAGAAAACTGCGCACTTCTGGCACTCCCATTGGCCAGTCTTATAAAGAGCAGGAGGTTGTGTTTTTTTACATTGTTGTTATTTTTAAATGTATCGTCTAATTGTCTGTCCTTATAGGCCTTGGTGCCTGACAATAAACTATTGATGATATGCAAGTAATGTATGCAAACTTACAAACAGTAATATACAAAAAGCAAACTTATCTAGACAAATGAGCGTTGCCGCGTTGTCTCTAGTTGCAGACTTTGTTGATCGTGGTGTGCACTATAGCCATAACCATAAGATAACTTCCAGACCGACTTTGCAAGGATTATGATGGCTGTATGCCTGACGGATTATGCAAATTAACTGTACGATCCTTGATTTTAAACAGCCCCAGTATTGACAGTTTGGCGTGTCGTGCATGATATGATCCTACCTGCCTGACAAAATGCTCTGGCCAGGCGCTGTCCAATTATTCCTCTTATGAAATAATCATGTGCGTCTAATCCGAGTTCTATTTTAGACGAGCTCACGGGAAGTGGCCATCAATATACATAAGGCCATGTTGATTGGATAATATGGGTGACATAGGCACGCGCATAACTTTTCGGTCGTTTCCAATGATTTATTTAAAAAAAAAACGTTTTTACCCTACACTAAATCGTACAAAGCAGTTTAAAAAGGGCGTGGATTACAAAAACAAATATCGGAAAACGTATACTAATGTCATAGAACATTACAAGGTCAAGAAAGATGAAAGGTGAAAGAACAAAAATGAAGTATACTGTTCGGTACACCACAATCTCCATGTGTGTTCCGTCATGACGTCATTTGTTCAACCTTCCTGACCAGTCAGATTTTATGATGAAGGCAGCATTTTTTTTGTCAAACTTTTTTTTTATTCGTACGCTCGCATCAGTTCATGGATTCCCAGAGGATGTCATCCATATAATCACATCAACATGGCCTAAGACTGACTTAGGTCGAAAAAAGGTCGATCCATCATCATTAATGTATTGATGTCTTCGTACGTCTTTCCAGTCATAACTCCGTCTATGTTTGCTCTGATTGAGATTTGCGGATGTAACGTTACTACGATAAGGTTGCTAGGACAGTGCGTCACCGTGGAGACTTAGTGGTCGCGTGATTGTCCATAACCGAATTAAAATGGACTTGGGGAAGATTTGAAGACGACAGAGACGACATTCATTAAAGATATGTCGTTTTTACGTTCCATAGTAAAACTCTATTAGTTTCTATTTGTCATAAATTGTATACGTTTAACGTTAAATGCACTGAAGAAATAAACTTTGTGTCGTGGTTCTTGCCTATGACTTTCACAGCAATGGAAAGCCAGATTCTGAAAGCTTTGGGTCAGTAGAGAAATTCCCCTATATTGAGATGAATTGGAGGTTTCACACTGCCAACGGGCACATGTGTCATTCCTGACATCGCTCCAAGAAGCCGGAATACCTCATTTGTTACAGTTTCAAAACAAATCCCCTGTAGCCGGAGGCAGTGACGGTTCTCCGTCACATTTCACCCTGCCCTCTGCGCACGCCAGTAACCGTGATTTTAGAAACATTTCACAAATGCTCATCGTTCCCAGATGTCTGTAACTTTTCTTCGTTTCAAAGACTCTGCTTGAAGACTCGGCCTTACTGCACTACAAAAGACCTGGTGCCGCCAAGTAAATCTTATTCACTGTATCTTGTACATGTCTTGCTGCACTCTCACTGCACTTGGGGCACCGGTGCGGCACTGCGGGGTTCGTGGATGATTCAACGAATTTCAGAGATAAAGAACGAATTTTCCTCCGTTTTGTGCATTTTGTTGTCTTCTAAGTCATACTTTTACGTATTACGCAATATCTAGATTATTAAAAATCGCGTAAATGACAAAACAGTGCCGCAGTGAACGAACCCCGCAGTGCCGCACCGGTGCCCCAAGTGCAGTGAGAGTCCACCTTTAACAAACTCGCCTTGACGTTCCGCAGACATCTCAGGAGAGGCTTTCACGAACCTACAGGAAGTCAGAGATAGATGTGGACATGGCGCTGTGGGCATTATCGGGGTTTTCAGTACCTCCCTCCGGTCTTTTATTACCTCCGTCATGATGGGAACATTTCCGGTCCAATGAGTGCTTTTACAGAAGTTCGAATGTCTATGAATAGAAGCTGAAGTCAAGCCGAGAGAGAAAAGTGCCCGAAGTGAGCAAGCTGAAAGAGTAAGCCAGGCTGAGCATAACTACGAAGGGTCACGTGCACACGTACACAAACTATGTGACTAAATAAGATAGCAGACGTTATGAAAGGGCCACGGTTCTTCTATTTTACAAACACAAGAACATAAACAACTGATGACACAATTGTATTGATTTGGAGTTAGATTCACATGTTTAACTATTGAAAGATTTCAATGGGGGGGGGGCAAATGGACGCACCTCTTGGCTGACTACACTCCTTGGCCAGTTTGGTATTATCTTATGCCATTGTAGGATCTGCTTGGAGATTACCTCTATGAATCGGCAAGCACGTCTGGACAAACGTGAATGGTATTCTTGGTAAAAGAAAATGGATGATTAAGGCTACTAGGCGTCACATTTCCAAAACTGGGCCAGGCCGGGATGCTTGTGGGAGCAAATAAAGATATAAATGCATTTCTAGAATATATTCAAATAGCGCCAACGACTATTCCCTCTACGTCTTGTGTAGTTTGGTGTCTTTTATATCATACGTTTCGTTCCCGAAAGCTGCCCGGCCGGGCCCTGGTTTGGAAATGTGGCGTAGGCCTTTAGCGATGAAGTAAATGGGGGTGAAACACAGGCGCTGCGATGTGAAAATGATTTGACAAAAGGAAAAGAACTCACAGACCGGGGCACAAACACAAACATTGCAAAGAAGACGGTAGTTCATTATACTAAAATGCAAAAATGCTTTCCTCCTCTCATTTTCAACCACAACAGTGCCAAAAGTTGAACCAGTCATATCCCTGTACATAAAACACATATTCTTCATACGCCTTCGCCCTACATCTGTAAAAACATCTATACTTTAGAAGTCGACGATCTCATTTGTAGTAAACGTGTCCCTAAGATGATGAAAAAGTATAGCCCATTTTGTGCATGTAGACACCAGCTCTCATGTGAACCTCAGCAGCAGTGAAGTTGATGGATCCGCCTGACTGCTGGGTATGGGGAGACCTGCCAACTCTGTGAGAAATCCATTCCCACGCCTTTAATTTCCCTTTTTGGCCGGTAATATCCGGTAGTCCTGCCGGAGCTTTTGTAAGCTGCCCTCTGGGTTCCCCTGCATCCATTACAACTGTCGTCCCGTCTGCTCACTCCTCTGCATGTTCTTTGCAACTTCAACCTACGCTGCAGTAAAGGCAACCTAAGCTAAGTCCAAGTCAGGGTTGTAGAACTTCAATTATCAAAGTCAATTAATCTTTGGGCACTTTTCTACGTAAGAAGATAAAGCAACTCTATTCCATTCCATTCCATACCAACATTCAACGAGCAAATATTCGATGCCGCACGCAGTAGCGCGAGGACGCCGTGAGGTCTAACTCTAACTTTTGTGGGTTACATTATTTTGAAAATCCGTTTTTACCCGCTTAAAGTATGAAATAATGATGTAGATGTGGGAATGTAGTGCAGTAGATATAATGATGAAGATATTAATTTCGTGTAGATTGCCTCAGTACTCTAATATTGCTTAGTTTGACATTAAGATGTCAGTATGTATAATTCTTCGATCTTGCATCTTGCAACTTCATCGCCCTTTAAACTTTAAAACCATAGTTTATCTTTAACACATACTAGTGACGAACTTCTCAATGACGACCTTCTCCAAACCATCACCCCAGAGCAAATGAAACTCACGATCCTTTAATAGCTTGAGGAGTTACGGTAATTACATGTCTATCATCACCATACACACATTTACGTCTTTTGACCTTGTGACAAACGCGTCCTGCTTAGCCAACTCCAGTACAGCTCTGTAGTACTCTGAATTAGCTATGAATCTTGCGGGTTTCCCAATACTCTGAAGGTTTTAAGATTACCATAGGTAATTTCAAAATACCCATTGTTGACGACATTCTCAAAGCATATAATTAAAATATATAATCGCAGACAATATAGGGATCCACAGGAACTATTTGATTACAGATTTGACCATGACAAGAGTTTGCTAATGGCTTTGTTTTACCATTTTCTGTACATGTATGTAAATCATATTACAAAACACCGTCTGCAATAAGACGAGCAATGCTTTACCCTGAGATGACTTCTTCCACGAAGTGTTGTGCTGTCATACCCGGGTTCTTCTCCTCCATCCTTTTCCAGGAAAGCTATAACAAAAATGGGCCTTAATCGTTAACCAACCAACCATTACATGTCAATATCGTCTTCCCAGTACCCTGGTCCTACACTACATAATCCTGTCAACTCCAGCAGCCAATCAAAGCGAGCGTCTCTTGTGTTCAGGTTTATATCAGTATGCAGGGCAGCTCCCCTAGCGGATGATTCAATACCAAAGATTCTACGCGTAGGTGAGGCTATTTAAGGGCCCGACCAATGACTGCAGTCCTCATACTTCTATACAGACATCAGAAGACGGTCTTCTAGGAGGCTCATATCTGGTAAGGCTGTTTCATGTTTATATTTCAACGGTTATAACGATGTTATGTGATGAGATTATTTGCTAGCTACAGGATTGCAATGTTGTACATCGCTTGATTTGCTGTTTGGTTATCAGTCTTCAATGCATAATACTGAGGTGCCGTTTGGCTATCTGTTTTAGTGCAAAACGCGTTTGTATCGTAATCGTTATGTCGCTATGTCCATTCATACTTATACTGTAAAAGTCTTCAATTTGCCATCGTGCTAGTGACCAAATGACGCAAATTTTACCTGGCTTGTTGCAAAATTGTGATACCCAACGCTGTTGCAGTTTAATGTTTAAGATCCTTACATAGCAGTACAGTAGAGTGAGGCGAGGTTCTAAGAAACATGGCTGATGCCCACGCTTTCATAAGAATCTACACAGGTCATGTAAATGTCAACATTGTGAGGTACTGTTACAAGTGATCGGCGTAGTTTGTAATAAATACATGCCATTTTCTCTTGGCGGCTTTTATCAAGTCCCCATTTGACAAGGTCATAATGTAAACTGTCATGTCACTGTCACTGCCATTGCAAACATCGCACCAAGTTGTCACCTACTTTAATGAAGTTTAAGCAAAGACTTGTGTAATCGCATCGGGGTTGGGGCTGGACCCCTTTTTTGTACGAGGGTGAGTCAAAAAGTAATGCAAGTGGTTTTATAACAGGTTCATTCTTTAGTCGAATGAGTTTACATTTGGCAAGATATCAAATGTATATATTGTCTTGAGATTGAAATATATAATTTTTGTTGATTATTTCCTAAATGAATTACATTTCAATCTCAGGAGGATATATATATATATATTTACCTTTGTGCAAAATTTTAACTCATTCGCTCAAAAATGATTCTGTTATAAAACCACTTGCATTACTCTTGGACAACCTCGTGCGAAGGGATAGTTCCGAATCAATGAATGCGTAGCCTTGGTGGGGAAACATCGTGTATAGTTCATTCCCTGGCCGCAGATATTGGAATATTTCACTAAGGTGTTATAGCTATAGATTATCTATAATAGCATTCTGCTTGCTGACGATAACATTGTCGTTGGTGGTAAGTGAGCTTAGACGGAAGTAAGAAGTATTTATGGAGACGTTGTCTTGATGATGTATATAATATGAAACATGAAGTTTAAGCTAGACTCATAGATTACCGGTAAGGTAATTTATGAAGATAGAGTATGTCTAGCATGCTAGCACTCCGATAAACGTATCGTATGAGGCCATATTAGCGTACATAGAGATGATATCCCGTCCATAGTTTACATATACAACGGAAATGATTATGGTACAACACTGGCCAAACAGCTAACAGGACCGTGATGAATTCTGTTGTAATTGAACAACTCTTGTACATGCCTGTTAACACAATACAGCTTGCTGGTCAATAGTTAAAATGTGTCTATATAGCCAGTCGTTGGCTTTGTCACGTCACTGGTTATTGATGAATACAAACAATTCACCAGCAAGGATGGTGGACTAGCGTATACACATTGTGCCTTTGGAAATTATGGTTTATCTAAATGTACAACGCTCCATATTGCCTCTTTGATGTTATTACTTGCAAGACTACTGCTTGTTCTAAAAACCAGTAAGTACACTTAAAATGTAGTTTCTAGTTGTAGTTAACTACATTTTGAACGATCGATGGGAGCGTCATTTGTCAGTACCCCAAGCCAGTCTGTGCCTAAATAGTAATACATCGTAGTACAAAACATTGCCATTGAAAAAAGGTCTTTACCAAAATGCGGGAAGCCCATTAGAAAAATGCTAATGGCATATTGATGACAGGAAAGTATTCTACTGGCAATGCCTTACTAACCGTTAGTAATATGTTTTGTACTATGTGTGTGGTTTAGCCTGTTCCTTACCATGGCGCCAACCAGGTGGTGCATATTGGCACCACGCCTCTGACAGCCTGTTATTTAAGGTTACTTTCTTCTCTCTATCGATCCGACATCTCCGGATGTTTCATTAATGGCGCAAAGAGCAGCCGTAAGTTGTAATTGTTTTTGCTGTACTCCGCCGGCGCCATGAATCCTTCGTGCTGCACGCGCATATGCTGAGGCTTTGTAGCTTCACCCATATGGGAGGCAGACTCCTCAAGGAGTGCATCAATCGATTTTACTAACAGATTCGGTTTGATTTGAGTCTTAAGGGTGGTAAGAACAGTTAAGACTGTGTCTTCCAGGACTGCCTTTAATCAATTCTAGAAATACGTTCAGGTTTAGTATTGAGATTGGTCCAAACAATTGGTCATTGACGAGAGAGTCTAGCTTCAAAATTCAAAAGGAATTCCCACGGAATACATCCTATACATTGTATGTAATATGACGAAACAAACAGTCCATAAATGTGTATTAGCTTTTTCTCGGTTCATATAGAAAATACACAACTAATGTCTCTTTCAGGATGAAGGTATTCTATGCTATATCAATCACATACACTAGATATTTTTTTATTCCTTGGTGATATAGTACATTCTTTCTCCACCGTGTATGCTGCCAACAAGCACCATCTACCATATTGCCGTAGCAGCAGCTGGTTCAATATTCGCAATTACCAACTTGTTTCACCAACATTCCGCATGTCGTATGCCCAATAACAACATCAAATACATCATCCATCAAGTTACATAACTCCCATTACAGCAATACAGGCCATGCTTTGTAATTGGAAAACGCTGTTTTAGATTCCCAAATTCCCAGTCAAATACCACTTGGATTGCCAGTCCAACGATGACCCATTTCCTCGCCTACTCTTGACATTTGGCTATACATATTGACACATGCCGTTTGACAGATAGAGGTCGAAGTAATCAATGACGATGAAATCACAAAAATGAAAAGATGATCTCTTTAAGATGTACATGAGTCCGAGAAGGGAGTCAAGGATATTGTTCCGTTGTCGTAAGAAAGTAGCAATTAGGAGCCGCCATTCCGTAACACTGTGAAGACAACGGCAGTGTCTTCAATCTAGTCTATCGTTTGATGGTAGAATCCGTTTATCGAACCACCGTGGCCTTGGAAATGATTGGGCGACCATGACCACTTGAAGCCTTTCCTTTCATTATTTACAAAAACATCTTTGCCTTTTGACAGCAATGAAAAAACATCAACATTAGGTGCAAATAGAGCGTAAAACAGATGAATATCAAACTAAGCGCGATAGTCAAATGACAGCTTTATCAAAACCTAATGAATCAAGATTATATTCTTTGATGGAGTGATAAAAAGTAAAGCAGTAACGCCAGTATGTACAGCCCATGAAGATTGATGAACACTGTTAATCAGAAACTATTCAGTCGTACTGGTCCGAAAATTGCCATGGTATCCAGCGACAAAGACTTGACATGGATGGCGCCCCACAATCTCGCCTTCAGATTTAGTGGCAAATAACACACCATTCAAAAGACAAAATTACCATCCAATCTTGCCAACGTGTGGTGAATAAAGTTGCTTTCAACCATTGCCATTACAACCTTACTCCTGCAGCTTACAGATGGTGAATAGTGGGTGGTATAACGGGGGAGATAAAATCAATGGGTAACACTGACGATCAGTCAAACGTGGAAGGAACGGTAGATAGACATACAGGCGGAGGATTTACTGTAGGGGGTATCTTATGGCCATTACATCATTGACGATGCGCTCTTGCTCTTTAACAAAATGTCTGAGGTGAAATCACTGGCCTTGTGTCAGCTGAACTTCATTGACTCACGATATACGGGTCAGCTGAAAAGTCGTCAATGCGAAGAAAGGTCAAGAAGTCAATATTTGTCGTAAAGACGGCTTTGAGGACATCTTGACGATTAGACGACCTTGGTTTCACCTCAATGGTGTCAGATATACGATCTGCAGTAAAACGAAGCCCCAGTGCAAAAGGGCAGTGCGGAAGTCATTGGGTGGACAAAACAGACTTAAAGTGGGCGGAAATGAGACTCGCAGTAAATTTTGTATCTCCATCAAAAGTCTGTTTGGGGTTTGGTTCATAGGTCAAGGGTACGACTTCGTTCGATGAAAACATCACAAAACGAAAGAGTCAGAACTCGGGGTGAGGCAGGTCTCTATATCATCAAAGTTTTGTAACAATCGCGAAAGTCACAAATTGCATAACGGCCAGTTCAACTACTCAACGAGGGGATTCTGAGAAAATAGAAACCAGATAAAAACCTAGAATCGTGATGTCCCACCAGGACCTCATCAGTAAATTATACTTAAAGGGTCCAAGAAAAAGAAACCTTTCCTTCAAAAAGTTTTCTAACAATCAAGAAACTAAGGAATTAGATAACGACCAGTTCAACTACTCAGTGTAGCCAACGAGGGGATTCTAAGAAGACAGAAACCAGATAGAAACCTATAATCATGATGTCCCACCGGGACCTGAGTGAATCATACTTAAAGAAATCAAGAAAAATGAACTTCCCTTCAATGGTACTGGATCAAATATCTGGAGACTAGTCTATTTACGATGGAACCCTTCTTCCGGTGGCTCAGAACACTCCTTGGTCAGCTAAACTGCTTATGCCACCGGTAAATCTGCCTGGAGATTAGGGGTGTCCTCTTAGACAAGACACAGCGGCTGGGAGATCAGGAAGACATGTTCCTATTACAGTTACTATAGATCAGATACTGTAGGTTTGGGCAACTTGATTGACGTCAGCAGTCTGTATGGTAGACATTCTGAGAGGGTATCCGCCGGAATCAACCATATCGTCATTCAGAGATGATGGTCATGGTGACGTCAAAGAGTACAAACCTGCATACCTCTGAACATCATTAGCTGAGGGGATGTGCCAACATGCTATGATCTTTGAAATCAAATACAACAGGTATGAATTCGAAAACAAATGCTACCAAAAAGTGAAAAAAAATGATAAGGTTGGCAAGACTAGGTGGATTGAGCTTTCTGTGGTAACGAATCGGTAGTGCTCTTAGAATTACTTAGATGCAAGCAAGAAATATGATGTTGCTCATCTCTTTGTAAATATATGATATGCACCGCACATACTTCATAAGAACAGCCACTTCTATCATTATTCATGAGGTACGTGGGTGGTTGCTTTCATCAGAGCCAGATGGCAGCGGTTTACGTTTGATCATTCACAGCCAGGCAAGTGTCTGACAGTGATACGTTTGTTTACATTGCCAACAGAGAATATCTTCGTTTTATAGCGCAGTATATATATATATACTTTAAATTCGACGCGGGTTCCCTTCAAATGCTGCGGGCAAAAAGAACTGAAGCGTTACAACACTCATCTTAACATTCACCGGACCAAGTAAGTCATTATCCTTGCCTTTGGCCATTCGTGACTGGAGTAAAGAGAGAATGACTTTTGTGCTCCTTGCTATTGAAGTTTTGTAGTTACATTTGTATTCTACAGTTTCGCTTAGGTTGTCCAATATTCTATAAAAACAAGGTAACAGATACATTACCGACTGTAACGTTAGGTGTTATGAAATTGAAGCTTTGGAATTTTATGTTAAATCTGGCGGCCTACGTTTAGTAGCACACATACAGCTAAGACTGTTGTCAGGCTGTCCACCCCTTAGATTATCGCCTGTCATCGTGTTGTATTTGTCAACATTCCTGACGGGACGAGTGTCCCGGATGTGTGTTAGATTGATTGACAGTTGGCTGGTCCGACATCTTCCTGAGGACTGCCCGCGCCACTGGTAACGCCAGGAATCCAGACGGGGTGGCGTGCGGGCTTGTTTTCCCGCCATGTCGCGATGACAGAGTCAACAGGCGGGCACTCTGCAGCCCAACTTGCCGAATGCTCAGACGGTGGTAGCGTCAGTATTTGTGGAGCTAATGGCTCCGATTAGATAGCATTGCCTATTCTGCGCTAATGGTCTGTTCCAACTTCTAGTTTTGAAAATGGGCTGCAGCTTCCGCTCAGTTGTTTCGCTCACGAACCGGTCCCCCGAACGAGCTGTTTGTGGAAACGAGAAATAGAAATGTATACGTAAAAATATACAGAAATAATGCCCACGGCTATTCTCTTAACTAACGTCTTGTGTAGTTTGGCGTCTTTTATATAATACTTTTCGTTCCCCAAAGCTGCTCGGCGGTCGGGCCCCGGTTTACAAATGTGACGTAGGCCTTAGGCGTCGATGCTTCGGCAGTGTTTCAGTACTATGTCTTTTGGGAACCATATTACCAAGTATGGTTTGCCGGTCAGAGCTTGTATATATTGTAACAGTACACTTACCGTCCAAGGGTTTAGCCCAAAGCTAGTAGATAGGTCCAAGGAGGTCAAACCTCTTTGATAATGATAGATTGAGACTCTCTGTCATCACAAAGCCGTGCGATCATGGTTCCTCGAGTCAGCTCCGCGTGGAGGCACTTGAGTTGCAGACAGCTGCCTATAGCTAGGATGCTATCAATGCGTGTATGTGGACTCCCCTTGGCAAGTGTAGCACTCTACCTGTACAAGCGAGACATGTTCAACTTTCCGGAACATTCTCCCTTAAGTACAGCGCCAGGTATAGCATCGGATGAGCTCAACTTTCCAGCAATAACGCACACTAAGTGCTGTTACATGTACACTGCGACCTGCACCCGACAAATTAGATGCAATCTTTGGCCATTAACGTCCCAAATAAAACGGTTCGACTCCTACGCAATTAGCAAAAACAGCGCGCGCGCTGCCAGAACTCTTAACGTCACCTTTATCGACCTTTTCTAAGTGTCAGCAAGTTGTCAGCTCTGGTTACGTGTACAGCATCGGCTATAGACCAGTCCGGTAGATATGGCGCCTCTGTCATCTATTTTCTCATAGCTTCAACAAGTACTTAGAAATCTTGAACGTACTTTGAGAGCTTCCACGATTACTTGGTAATCCATTTAGTATCAACTCAATATGATCATACAAGAGAAGATATGGCAAGCCCTATTTGCTTGGAATACCCTTTCATAGAGGCTATATGAAATTGCGCATGTTTGGAAGCCATACTTTTTAAAATCATATATTTTGTGGAAGTAAGAATGTCTGGTGTCCCCGAAGCATCCCCATCAGCTTCAATGAATTCTATGCCCAACAGCAATGTAACATATCTTTCTCTGTCTTCGTTTTGTCTATACTGCTGTTACATTGCAATATCTGACAAATGAAAATGACCATACAGATCATAAAATCTAAACGTTCTCTACAACCTTTGTAACCACTTAGGCCCAGTGACGTCTAACAGAACTGATTTCTTCAGATCCACTTTCACGAAAACCTTCACCCTTTGATGCCATTTATCGGACACGACCCCAATACAGAAGAAGATTCTATAACCTGTGTATCTCAATGTGATTTTGTTCGATGATGTGTGATTTTGCTCGATGATGTTAACAGTTGAAGCCTACCTTACAATTGCTAGTCTTAAAATCAGTCATAGACTATGGGGACACAGATTCCAGCCTATGGGGGTTGTCTGCTATTCATCCCTTGAGATTGTGTAGTAGTCTTGTTTGAATGAATCCTCTTCTACGACTGAATCTATAGACTATCAAATATCAGTTACACCAGAATCTATGGTACAAATGGAACCCAAAAGAGCGCTAACATGTTCCTGGTTTACGCCTCCCGTCTCGCTCCTACTGCCAAGTCAATTACACACCCCACACTTTACCATAAAGCAGCATGTAGCTTGATATTGGTTCTACATGTCATAACATCCCACCGAGCCGGCAATAACACCAGCCATCACGGCAAACGGCACTTCGGTTCTGTGCTGTACACACCCATGGGAGCCGTCCTGTGCACGGAGATCAGTGTGAATTCATCAACTGCAGCACACACCAGATCCACTTTAATAACATCATACCAACGGTCAGCAGTCGTGATTTCTTGAATAATGAAAAAGTAATCCTAGAGGTGTGGACGGGTCTTCTTGTGATCTCTCGTGAGGTAACTTTCGTACCGTCCCAGGTTCTTAAGTTGTAAGTCTCCGTCTAGCATCACCATTAAGGTCAGATCTATGTGTCACACTTGGAGGAGTAAAGTTTATGCAGGAGAAGTTTCCGAGTGGTTATGGGGTTTCATTAAAGCCTGCCCTGCTACCTTGGGATGGTGCAGGTTTTATAAGGGTACGCTGGGAACGTGATGATACCATTAGTCCATTAGCAGGACCTGGGCCGTAATGAAGGACCGGAAGTCCATGGGGACGAGGGGGATATCAATCTTATGAGTACATGGCGTCCGGAAGGAAGCAAGAGCTTCGGAAAGATGACCAGAAACTTTGATACATTGACATTGGAAAAGCTTTATATTATATTAATCTTAATCTTCCTTCTTTATCAATTTCGATGGGCGGACCTATTTTACGGCTATCTTTCCATGTATAATTTTTTGAAGATGATATTTCTATCAGACGCGTATGAACCATCCTCCAAGCATAACGCCACACATGTGGGACTATCTCATTACAAGATGCGTGTGTGGAGTTCATGGTTAAGATCACACACTGCTTGCTACGACCTATCCTGTTCGACTTTATGCGAAACCTACTACGTGGAAATCTCATTTTGTGTCTGTATGTAATTGAGTTGGTGATTAAAGGGGAATAAAACAGCCATTAGCTTCAAGGCACGGAGAGTGATGTAGAAAGCAACCGCCCAGCCGTTACACTGTAAAACATCAAACCATGAGAAATTACATTAAAAAGACAGGAGCAAGAGCTTTTTCATTGCAGGAAAGCAATGTCCTAATTATATGATAAGTCATAAAATGGTAAATGGATCGTTTAACGCCATTCTACTGAAATATAACGTTTGTGTGTGGAAGTGTTTTAAGTGAGGTGATTCCGACAGTGAGAGGCAGTATACGGTGCCAACAGTCTCAGTGGTGTATGAGGTATTGCAGAACTTTTATCGCTATGCATACATGAACGATACGAAAAACCTAGGCCTCCCCTGTGTTGTATGTGCGCAATACATTCGTCAATGCTGCACATGTAGAACAGAGACCTGCACAACTATGAAAGAAGACACAGTGTTCAAATATGTTATGTCATCAGTTAGCTACGGTACATTGGAAAAGTTCTGTAAGTTCGTCTTCACATGTTTTAATAAGAGAGACGAAGCATGTTAACTAAACAGTATGTATCTATGTTTTCTATCATTCCCTTTGTATCGACCTTAGTGCATTTAGCCCCAAATGGGGCATAAATATGCAACAAACTTTATTGTATAATCCCCGCTCTTCATCGAAACTAATACTGACTGTTCATTTTAAGTGGCTGTTATTGTGTACTCTATATGACTGTTATTGCGAAGTCTGCTATAATGCTAACTCTTCATTTGTAAGTGACTTTTATTGTGTAGTCTATATGATTTTATGTGATAATGTACTACATGTATAGGAAAGGGAAAATGTCAAACTAAATGTGGACCTAACATGAAGTTCAAGTCAAGAAAGTAGAGTTCTGAAGAATCACACAGAAGAGTTAGTTACGGGCCTTCTGTGTAGTTCAAGGATAACTGAACATGAGATTGACCTCTCATCTCACTAAGGTCAAACTCATCTTGCTGAGATCTACCCAAGTCTCACAGGCACTCAGCCAGGGAGCCGGCAAACCGGGAAGTTGGACTTGACGGAGCCTATGAAAAATTATCTACATAATATTGGGTTACTATGCCATTAGATGGGCGTCAGACCGGTGTATAGCTTCATGTGGTATTAGATCAAGCAGGGTAGAAGGATGGGGGTTAGAGAGCATGTTGTTGAACAAATCTCCATTACTTTTGACAAATATTTAAACAAATACACACAACTAAAGTTCAATTAGCTTGGGGAAGCTTTCGAGACGAACTCTGTCTCTTTATCAACCCGGGAGTCTCATCTTGGAGTTTCTCTGTCACGTGACATTTGATGGACATTGTCACGTGACAAGACACAGTCATACACAGGTCTCAGGTAGTGGCGCCCCCTGTCCTTGTTCAAAGTGCTCTTCTGTCGACGGATCTGGATGGCCTCCCGCACACCCCTCGCGAACCAGTCCGGATCCTGATCAAGAACTTTCACATTGTCCCAGTCAATCTTGTGCTGTTTCTTGCCAACATGCTCCACCACAGGCGATGACACGCTGCTGGGTCTCTTGTGTTCCTGTAGACGGGCTCGTAGTGGTCTCTCGGACTCCCCCACATATGTTGCAGGGCAGTCAGCACAGGAGATGTGGTAGACCGTCCCACTGCGCTCCAGCATCTTGATCTTGTCTTTTGGTGCGACAAGATTACGTCTGATGGTGTTAATGGGTCTGAACTGACACTGCACCCCTTTGCTTCTGTAGAGTCGCATCAGTGTTTCGGAGATGCCTTTGATGTATGGTATGCTGACTGTCCCCCTGTGTGCCCCACTAGTCTGGTTGGAAGGAACATTTGACCTATTGCTTCGTTTTGTCCTGCTTACATGGAATAGCCATTCCGGGTACCCGCAGACCGAGAGTGCTTTCTGTATATGTTCGAGTTCTAGGGTCTTGTCACTTTCTTCTGTGACAATCACATTGGCTCGGTCAGTAAGGGTCCGTACTACACCAATTTTGTGCTGGAGAGGGTGATGGCTTGAGAAGTTCAGATACAGATCTGTGTGAGTCTGTTTCCGGTAGATGGTGGCATAGAGCGTACCATCAGGCCTTCGGTGAATCAAATCTCCATTAGTGAGGCGTAACTAAGCTATACTGTACCGCCTACGTGTGGTGAAAAACGGCACAGAAGTTGACGGACCCATGCCGTATGTCACTGGGGTTAGTAAGACTAGTACACCGAGCGACCAAGGAGTACATACAAGTCGTGGGACAGCAATCAAGAAACGACTGACACACTGCAGGTGCTCACATGCCTCTCTCTGAAACACAACACGTTTTCTGGTATTCTTGTCCTCATATTGAAATGTTAGATATTACCTAACACCGTCTTCAAATAGAAGAGCAAGTGAAACATATAACGCAAATGTCTTAATCTGTTTTCGGTGTATAAACTGTATAAGAGATTGCACCATATCTTGATTCCTAGAAGAGAATATGGAGCTCACGTTATGGAGCTCACGTTATGGAGTTAATGACTCATATCACGTATAAACAATTTAGGGAACACTACGCTGTAAAGAACAATCAGATAACATTTTGCTGCAAGCCAATGAAGAACTCATTTAATTTTTCACTCGGATAAGTTCCTGGATGGATCTAGTCTTCAATCATTCCTTATGACGTCAGTTAATACATTTCGTACGCTTGATTGGTTGGAGGGAAGATTAGTTTATACGTCTTAGCACCAATGGGGACTTCTGCTGGGGGATACTGATCGTTTTCATTATGTTGCCTTCCGTTGGTCATGAATGATAATGAGCTGACGGATTTAGGTCACGTCATTCATCACTTTCCTTACTGGGGCAAGGTTTACAACTGTATGAATCGTTCTCAATTGAAATCTCCATAGGCCAAATGCAGAATTTGACCCCTGATACAAAAGATCACAAAAGTAACACGTTAGTGAAACTCAAATGATTTCGAAGTTTGTAAGGAAAGAGTCAAAGACGACGATACGTTGTGTATGATTACAAAAAATACAATTCCATACGCCTTGTAGATAATTCATGATACATTCATGATTGATACATTCGCAGTTATGAAACATCAACCTTTTTATTAGATTGATAATCTACTTATTGATTGTATGGTAATCGATAATAAAAGACTAAAATTGTAGACAAGTTTATCAGTGTATGGCGTGATAACAACATTACCCACACTATTGCCGATTGACCCAGTGACCCCTCTATAGCATGGCTTTTCTATGGCTTTTAATGCGGTAATCTTATACCTAATGGCACCCCATACATCACTATGGTAACAAGGATAAGACATGGCGGGCGATACACAGTCTCGGAGCCATTTTGAAAAGGACGTGAGGATTTGTGGTCTGGCAGGTTTGATCCAGGAAAACTTCGAGAAAGCTACATGCCTTAGGCAATGGTGCAAGACAACTACGTCTTTCTTTTTGCAGGAACACAGACTTTACATACTTTCCCCAGAAGCGACGTATTCTGCTGTATAGCCCCCTGACTGGCACCGACCAATCAAAGTGCAAGACCATCTGGTGAGATGCAAGGATGACCAATCAGCACTGGCCTGGTTTACGCTGAAATAGAACAAAAGGCACTGTTCCAGGAAAAAGAAAACTAGGTTGGGGACGCTGACAAACAACCACCCCACCCCATTAGGACCATATTAAAGGTCTCTTGTTCGAGATCTCTGTCATTTAGATGGTAAGAAACATCCTCAACCGAGCTAGTTCTAGTTCGACAGTCGACGAAAGACGAAAGGCTCGAGGATTCGCCGCTTCCAACATCTGCTTGAAGATCAAGAACGTACGGTAGAAAAGACACTTCTCCTCCCCCACTTCGTGCTGTCAACACCGTCTCTCGAGAAGCTGCTTGCCCCTCCCCCAGCGTGTTCCCACACTGTGACGTCATCGCCCTGCCCCCGCCTGTCCTAGAAGACAGAACTCCTGTGTTTACAACCTCTGTCAGACAGAACGCTCGTACTCGTACACAGCCCGGAAGTGAAGAGTCGGAAGCATGGACGAGAAACTTTGACCCCTAATGGGTTTCACTTCTACAAACAGTACCGAAGATAGACCAGGAGAAAATAAGACTGGACCAGTGCCTCTGTGGTGTACGATCTTGTACGAGACGAGCTCATCAATGCCGGGGGTCAAGCAGTCGAGTCACAGGTATAGTAACTTAATATGACTTCGAATTCATTGTCACTTGTCAACATAATTTCGTCTATAGCACTCTATGGTCGTATCTCTCTACGATCATATCTGAAGGCCAACTAGTAGAAGAGTAGTATTAATGTTCAAGCAAAGAGCTTTACACCAACCAAGGGCACCTCTAGATATTATCCCGGGGAAATGTTCACAACCATTGAGTTGTTTGATTGGTAAATCTACTTTGTTTTCCTTGTCTTAAATCATTCATGTGTCATCAAAAATCCCCCTGCAGTTATAAAAGCCTGTCCATGGCCACTTAAAAGGCTTTAGGCATTATAAATTCTTTATGTAATGATATAATTTGTTGGCGGTAATGTGTGGATTAATTGAACATAACCACAGTTTCCTGAGGGTTTCTGTTTGTTCGGAACGGTTCTATTTCTGTGACATGACTGAGGACGCCCGCCCACAGTCCGCCATGAGGAAATGATTAATCCATGGCCCTCTGCCTGCCATGGTTCAGTATAACAGGTAAACCGACCTGAAGGCTTGTGGGCGCGTAGCCCCGGAACTCGGCGTTTACAGCCAAGAAATTTGACTTGGGAAAAATGCGCCTCAAGGCTGGAAACCACGTTCCTCTAAACTCTTGTAAAAAACAAGCTCTGGTCGAACGAAATTTTGTTGTTTCGGTGATTATCAATGGCAGGACGCCCGAAGCAAGAGCGCTAGCTATGTCCCAGTTGACGTAACCCAAGCCTTGCTTTCACAGCCCTGGCCGACAGCTCTTACAATTTAGAATTCCCCGACGTGACTCTTTCAATGTTGCTTGTACATTATCAGGACCCGCTTTGTTTATTTCTCGCCTAACCCTTCCCAGTGGTGTTATATTCAGACTCTGAACTCGCCTTTGAGCCAGGAAGTGTGTATGTGACCAAGGTGGGCCAAGATCACGGCTGTTGCAATACAAACGCAGCTGCAGACATGGGTCTTGTTTTCACAGTCAAACAGAATTACAGAATGGAGACGAGAGGCGTTTTAGATGGGGTGATGAGATAAAAGTGGCTGATGACGTCATGACACGTGACTAGACTACAGAAATACTGCGACGAAAGTCACGACTACGTTTTGCAAGTTCCTAATTTTTATGCGTCTACTCGGGCCAAACACTTGTGTGTGATCAAATCGAATCATCAACCGAGCTAAAGTCATCCACCCTCATTCTAAAATTCAATTTGTATTCATAATTTGTAAATTATAGTAGATTATACGAAAGTCTTTTGTTTTGTCAATAAATATTTCCTTTCGAACCTCCCTTAATTAGACAAAGAGCTTTTGTTAGAGTCGGTATGTGACCTCCCTTAACCCAGCCTCGGGCTGACTCAAGCATTGTTAATGTTTAGTGAAGTTAATCACCGAGAGAAGGTGTTTTTGTTGTACCTATTAAGTATGGCCTTTCATATATATAAGGGTGTCGTTTTCAGTACACTACGTAATATTTTCAAATACAGTGCTTGATCTTGTTAAATGAATTACTCGTTTTACACAGCGCGCTTCAGTCTGTCGAACATGAACTGTTGAGTCTATGTAGTCTCCAAGCAGACCCTACGGTGCCTTAGAAATAGTATCATAGCTGGCAAGGCACCAGTGCCCGTTTGACTCCCTTAGCCGGCTATCTCCCTTTGGCCGGTTATACTCCTTTGCCAGCTTTGATACTATCTCTAAGGCACCATAGGGTCTGCATGGAGACTAGAGTCTGTGTAGGTTCCACCCGTCTCCCTTCCATGTTTCACTGGGAAACATCCCGATAATGGGAGTAATAGTGGGCCGCCAGGTTCCGCTTTCAGCCGCCTCAAACACCACACATTAACGCTTGAAGCTAGCGGGTACAGAGAAAATACACACACTGACACAAGACAGAAGCAAATCTGGACGCCTTCATAATCAGACTACCATACCATTGGTCTGTCTAGCATCCTGAGCTGGCTAGGTAGATTTTCTATTATCAAGTCAAACGTCCTGTTGAGACTTGTCGCATTCGTTCAAGATATGCTTAGAAACTGTTCACAATACTGTGTGTTTCTGAAATTCACTATTCAATTTCGTTTAGGGTCTGGTCATATTCGTCGTATGGCTGTCGTACAATCTCAAGATGAGAGCATTTTGGATAGCCGTACATTCGTCGTACAAAATTCAGAAGTCGTGTTACGGGAAATTAAAGGCTGTATTAATAGGTCCTTGTCGGCAGTTGGTTCTGTCATAGTCTCGTCGAAAAATTCTCAAACTCGAACGATAACCTACGGCTATTCCGCAAACGTCTTCATAATCGTGTTGAAATGATTTATTGCAAGGTAATGTAGATGTTAGAAAGGAATACTTCAGAGGTCAATGAATAAAACTTAAAAAGTAATAGGGGTATTCCATTAACTTTAATAGCATACTACCAAGTGCAGTTTTCCCAAAGGAACTTCCCTTAAGGCAAGCTGAGAGAAACAGGAAAGAGACGATATAAAACTCGTTTATGGACACCACGGATCGGACCCAGACCTTTACGAGCGTATCCTTGTTTGTCGGTGTTTTAAGGACACGGCGGATGCCTGTTACACTGAGGTCAGGGTCATGCTCAAATGGACCTTATTTCAAACATCGTAAAAATACCACTGATATTTTAGAAACCTCGAGGAGGGACCAGGACCCCAAGGAAGTTTTATGTAGCCTCCTTCGCAGACATTCTTAGGAGATGTTTTTTTCTCGGATTCGCGATCTTCAACACTGGGCCACGTTCTCTAACGCCTGGGAAGATCTTTTCTTCTGGACGCTACTTTTGATTGTATATCTAATCATTACCACATTCGTGTTTTGTACTTTTTTGACATTGCCGTATGTTTAAGAACTGATGTCCCCTGACTTGGAAGTAGCCCTTAGATGCTCACATTTACCTTTAAGAATACGACATCGAAAGTTTGGTTTTACGTTTATTTGTATCATTCAACCCTTTCAGAAATGACTTATGAAATATGTTATGTATTGTTGCCAGCTCCAAGCATGTCCTACACTAACTAAATTTAGTTGCACATATAGACGCTAGATACGAAGTACAAGTTGAGCAACACACGTACTTTAAATACGGGCTATGTTTTTATTATAACCCATTATATGCACCAGTTACACCTTGCGCGGTAGCGCAATACTAGCATCATTATATCATTATAAAGAATGACTGATTATAATTACACGGTTATCATGGCACAACTAAGGCTGAAAATATGACGTTAAAATGCGTTTAACGATATAAGCACTAAAATAATACGCTGGTATATATTTGACTAGTCACAGCTGTAAACCAGCGGTTTACATGGCATTTTGCATTACTAATATTCCGTACACATGCTCAAACCATAGTCATCATGCCCCTAATGTCCTATAAAGGTGCTTAGGTTGTGTACCTGGTAAACATCAGCTGGGAGTGCTGCCCGGGCATTGAACCTTAGAGCCTCCACATTCTTCATACGACAGGATACAGGAAACAACTTTAATTACCTAAGATGTGTGTGCGTGGATACAACTACTCCTGTGGGAAATGTGTTCCGAACGGGAGGATTAAAAGTACAGGCACATGAAGTTTCATATTACTGTACCTATATTAGCTTCTGTGAGCAAGGGTCTACATAGGGCCTGTTGCTAGGGTCTATACTGTACAGGGACTCTTGCAAGGGTCTATACAGTCCCTGTGTAGAACTGTGTAGACCCCCGCAAAAGTCACTGTTGTCAGGGTCTACACAGGGACCATTGCCAGGGTCTACACAGGGACCATTGCCAGGGTCTACACAGGGACCATTGCCAGGGTCTACACAGGGACTATGCGAGGGTGTACACAGGGTCTACACAGGGACCATTGTCAGGGTCTACACAGGGACCATTGTCAGGGTCTACACAGGGACCATTGTCAGGGTCTACACAGGGACCATTGCCAGGTCTACACAGGGACCATTGTCAGGGTCTACACAGGGACCATTGTCAGAGTCTACACAGGGACCATTGCCAGGGTCTACACTGGGACCATTCTCAGGGTCTACACAGGGACTATGCGAGGGTGTACACAGGGTCTACACAGGGAACATTGCAACATCGTATTATTGTTATATACACGCCTCAGGCGGTCACTTGTTTCAAAATTCATATTTCAAATGCCAATTTTGAGTGTCAGATCTGATTTAGAGATAAAGGTTAGTATAGAGAGCTCAACAACACACACACCCTAACGAAAGTAGCATATTTCAGTGGGTGGATTGTTGGTAAGGACAAAGATGGGTAGGGTGTATGACTGGTATGTGGGTGTGACTTATAGTATATATAGTGCGCTATTGTTCTCCAGCCTGTGTTAGGGGAAGGGCGAACAGGAAGTTTGTAGCGTACTGATAAGAAACTGCAGTATCACCTAAATTTAGCACTTCAAACCACAACCACCTGTTTGCTAATTGGCCAAGCATCTAACACGTTAGGGCAATACAGGCGCGTTCAAGTCCATTATCATGCGATTGTATACACTGTTTAGATGTTACTCTTGGAAGTAATTTTGTAAACTGTTCCTTTTGGCAACGCCTTTTGATCTAAATTTCTTCACTACTGTGACTGTCTCTTTGTACGACGGGCGCTCTTGTTAGCATCGGAAAACCCCGCTCAGTAAGTATCACATTTTAGTGGTTTTACAACTGTTGATGTAATCATCAAGTATTAGAAATGCAATATTTCTTCATCGGTTCACAGTCACCAATACATGGATACAATATTTTTCTTGTTCCAAAATTCTAAATCGAAGGATTTGATGTTACTGCTTCCTAATGCCTGCCGCTGGTTTTGTGTTATCCTTCCAATAGTGGTCTATTTTCCTAGTCCCCGTAGCGGGCGGATATACACTCTCTCCAAAGGGAAATGTTTCCCCTGTCACGTCGTGTTTCTACACGCCGACATGTCCGGAATGTAATCAGAAATCATCTAGGTCATCAGGAGGGGTCGTCCTGCGTAACAAATATTACATTACTGATAAAATCTATTTCCTAAGATGAATTATGTATAGACAGGAGAAGCCCAGGGCCACTGGCAAGAAACAAAATTATATTTAGAGAAGTGAATGAGAAACTGATTTAGTCTTAACGCAACTGGCATGTTCAGTTATCAATGATCAAAATCAATATTATGGTTCGGAACCCGCTCGGGCACTGGTTACGTTAGTCCTTTTGGATGGGGACGCAAATCCGGCAACCCTGTCACAGTGTGTTTGGGTACTGTCCAAGCAGAGGTTCGGATCCGGCTGGGTTTTTTTACGTGTTTTTAGTCGTTTTATTATCTATTTTGTGCTGTTTTCGTTATGTTTTACAGTTTGTCATAAAGAAAACAGTACAGCATAAAAACGCCTAAAACACGTCAAAACCCTGTCGGAGTCGAACCTCTGCTTGGAGACTGATGTTGGGGAATACTAGTGTGCACAGATAAGTTGTCCGCGAAAAAGCAATTCTACAGAAGTACGTAATTTACACGAACCATCTCCTGACCCTTCCCAGTTGGTCCATCTCTTTACGAACAGCTAAGTCCGCACGGCTCCTGGCTATGACGGCCCATTTAAAACGGCGTGGCAGTAATGGACCATTATGGAGTGTTGTCCATGGCTCGTTCTACATTTATCTATCCGAATTATCACAGGCGCGTCGGTGCCTACATCAGGACCGCATTTCATTATGTTCATTAACGTCAGCTCACAAAACGTCAGCGTTGTTCTTGACTTGATTTATCTTGTGCATAATGTAATTTGTCTGAGAAAGCATGCCCTTGTAAGTAATTCAATGTACACTTTTGAGGAAAACTTCACATATTGTGACGGTTGTGTTCAACCTTTCCCAAAATAAACTTTACGCGTCTTGATCTGGAAGTTAGACTAGTTGCTAGGGCCCCGTAGCCATGAAGCAGGGGGCCAGCCGGCCGGGCAGTTTTCGGGAACGAAAGGTATGATACAAAAGACACCAAACTACACAAGGCGTAAACATAATAATCGCGGGCATTATTTTTGCATATTTGTATGTATACATTCAATTTTTCGTTTCCACAAGCCCGGTCGGCCCCCGGTTTGGAAAGGTGACGTTACCCATAACAGTCTGGCTTCCAGGCTATACAGTTCTGGAAATGTACGAAGTTCTTTCCCTTGACACAGATGGCACAGCATACACAAGGTCTGCCTACCTAATGGTGGTAATAGCAGGTCGCGGAAGACCTGTCCATGCTTCACAAGTACCCACGGTACTTTAGTGGATCCCACACCGCTTCAATCATGCCTAGTGCTGACAGTGTCTATCTAGAGAATACACATCTGTGGAAAGTAGGCGGTTTGTTTTCTCTGAGGAGGAGATATCTGACAGCCTCTGATTTAACCTATATTTTATGATCCGGTTTGTGGATAATGCTGAACGTGTTGTTTGTATAAAGAGGGTCTGGAGATACTCTTGTAGCCTTTTGTAACCTTCTTGCCTTTTCTAAGCAGAAGAAGTGAGGGCATGCGAATTATGTCAACGTAACCAAATGTAGTAGTAGTTTAAACGCAGTAAGTGACAAAGGACTGCTGCGGTTTCTGTTCATGAAATTAGATTAAGGGGACATTCACAGTGCCAGTGACGTTGTAATAATGATATCAGGGAAACGTTTTTGTTTGTTATTGTCATAGAAATTTTGATAAGCCAATATCATAGATCATATTCCACTGAACAAACATAACGTACCAATAACTGCGTGAATATAGAATTGATTGGTGCAGAATGAGTATGTATTAGTTTGACTAGGAATGCAAATATCATTATCATTCTACTAAGCTTAATAACTACCAATTATCCACTGTTATTACTCTACAGCCATACGTTATGAGAAAGCCACACTAATGAGCGATATTGTGTTCGCAGCTCTCCATCTAATATCTTCTTAATCCCATCTAGATTAAGCGCTGACCGCTCCAGTACTATTTTAATATCACTAATTCCTCTGCACGGACCTAATTGTACCATCCAGGCTTTTAAGGACAGGTACTCTGTAAAAACCGGGCGAGTCTATCTTAATGAATTGGTTCAAGGTACTCATGATTTTCAAATCCGATGAACGAGTCAAACATTTCAATCTTTCATGATTTCAACAGGAAAGCGATTGGGGAACGACCACGAGATTCTTTGCAACATGTTTATATCTGGGAGCACATGTATATAGATACATCGCAAGATCTACACCATACACATACACATACACATTCACACACAAAGAGAAGGCGAAATAGGAAGGGGGGGGGCAAAAAGACAGAGAGAGAGAGTGGCAGAGAGAGAGAGAAAGATGATTGTCCCTACTGCTTGACAAACAAGTTTTGTCTCATGCAAACCCCAAACTTTTACGAAGTACAAGGGTGAAGTTCAGAGATGAGGTATGTTAATGTTGTTGATCTGGCACGCCCGTGAACTCTAACTTCATTAATTACGGAACATCCCGCCAACGCGCATGAATAGTGAGGAGCGGAAACTATGGCAAATCAACTTATCTTACACACGTTAATTGGATTACTCTATGATGTTTCAATAACTTATTACCGTTATGATTTCATAAGTGAATTTTGTTTGTCAGAGGGAATGAATCTTGTCTTGTTTGGAGACGACTAATTCCATGAGATAGCGGCGGCGTGAGACATGGTATATGTATTTATAGGATGGTTGAACTGAACTTACTTTCATTGCTATTTATCGCAGTGAATGTGTATAAATCTCTGGTTCGGGTCGGATTAAATTGCCCCTTCTTTTTATACTTTTATACTTTTCGACTCTCTCAATTGCTAAAAGTAGAAACAACTAGAGTTCCTCGAACACATATCTTCGCCAAATAAACAATTTCTATGGAAGATAGTTCTTTTTGAATGATTAATGTGTATAAGTCCATATGTTATCTAGTCACATCATGTAGTGGTTGGTTGGATTATGAACATTGTGAGTAGATTAGTCTATTCTGTCGGTGTACATAATGCAGCAAATGTTTTGGCGATGTGAATGAATGTCTTTGCATAATCAGAACAATTTGTACAGGTATGAGGTTACTGTTCTATTTTGTGTTGTCATAATTACTTTCGGAGAGCTGGTTATGTTTTGGGTAGCGTTTGTATGTATGTATGTATGTATGTATGTAGAAACCAGCAAATTGAAGACCGGCTGAATGGATTGAAGTGATATTTGGTATGTGGGTAGGTCTTGGAAACCTGGAAACCACAGGAAGTCACGCCGATAATTGCATTCGTCACTCACCAAACCCCGGCCACTGTAACAGTTGTTCCTTCCAATTTACGGAACTTTTTAACTCACCAAGGGTCATCTAAGGGCCATATGTAAGGATTGCTACGACCCCCGCCTTGGTGAACGTTTGTTTCAATCTCATGAAAATAGAAAGTAAAGTTTTGCAGTCGCGAGTTAAGTCAGAGGTATTTTACAGAGTCCAAGGTTATGATTTCTGCGACTGTCCGATGACAGCCGCCTGTCACCTTTGGCGATTTGTATTTCTCGCAATGATGTCAGTTCTTTCTAGCCGACCTTTCCCTTACAACATGACATCTCTGTTAAGAGTTGAGGAATGCGTGGATAATTGACGGTGACCCTTTTGACCTAAGTGCTGTTCTTCAACATGTTGGGTTTGTCTTGTCCCAGCACTTGGTCACTTGTTGTTTTAACCTAGTTCACAGATGTAAGTACTATGTGTTACAAGCCGTCATTGTTCAATTCTGTTATATTACTGACTTTACATAGTACTTATTCGTTTGTTTAGACCCATGTAGTGTTACTGGCACATGGAACACCAAGTTTCCTTGCAGTCCATCATAAGAAAATACACCTGAAGTGTCTCGTAGATATTAGCTCTACATCTTTATATCAAGTGATATTCGTCAAGTTCCCTCTACTACATTTTTACCGTTCCCATGATATAGTGTTGCTTTTATTGTTGATCTGTATATAGATATAAGCAACACTTGTATATAGATATGTTATATTTCAAATGCTATGAATCCTTTGCTGTGTGCCGTCGTATTGACATCAATTCAGCAAGCTATTTAATTGCTTAATTTTATAGATACGTGTTGGACACGGTCAGGCTTTGTATTTTGCTAACATGAACCATGACCATTTATAGGCATTTTTCAGCCAGTAGTCTCTACCAGACTCCATCCTGGCGGAATAGTACACGGATGACCTAGTAACATCCCTGGTCAATCAGAATTTCATGCTTCCAAGACAACGTCTGTTTATCAGGGAGCCCCTGCTTCCACTGGCTCCTTTGACCTACTTCCTCTCTATTTTTAGACATCTATGGGTCGATTCAAGTCCTTTCAGGTGACTCCGTCACAAGTATTTTTCAACCGTTATAGAAGTTTCCCTAAGTAATTATATTAAATACAGAGTGATTTATATAATTTGCATCTCATTATGTTGATAATCATCCAAAGTACCGACCTACCAAAAACAAAAAATATCCATCAATCCCCTCAGGAGTTATCTAAAAAGTTACGAAATATAACACCCACTGCAATTCCAAACAAGCTGCTAGGGGGACCAAAATTAGACCATTGACTCCTAGTACCAACAGCTATCCACCAGTAAAAAATCACGAACCTGGCACTTCTGGAAAATTTAGGCGCAAACTTTGATGCTCACTTGCAGTACCAAAACAATTTGCCAGGAGGCCCATTATCGAACTTGACCTTCCTTTCTGTGTCCCCTACCTATCAACCAAATATCATTAACATCCATCAAGAACATCTCGAGTTATCTTGCTTACAGACAAACGCACTTACATACAAAGCCAGCTACAGCACCATAGGTAAAAGGTAGCTAAACCATTCTCGCACATGGCAATCCTTTCCACAGCCGCTACAGACCTGCCAAATATCGTGGAAATCGCCCAGCTACATTTTGACTTATGCCTCCCGAAAAAACACCAAAAAAAATACCAAGCTCGCTAATGTACCATAGGAAAACGCCAGGTAACCCATTTTCGAACTAGGCATGCCTTTAAACAACCGCTACACACCTGCAAAAAATAAAAAAGTTCCATCCACAATTTCTCGAGTTATATCCTGTTGACCTACATACAGACCCAAGTCGGCAAAAACATAAGCTTCTTGGCGAAGCTAATAATGAAGTAGTAATTTAATATGTAAACCACATTTGAAATAAATGTGACTCAGTGGTTGACCCCCAAAACATCAAATAGTGCACTAAAAGGGCACAAACCCGTTGAAACTGCATTGCTTTTGGACTGAACTGTTAGTACGATCATTTGTAGTTATATACAGACACCCTGTTGCAAATATAAAGTTTGAACGTGACGTTTGTATCAAAACAATTTAGCTGTTGTTTTCAACCGTTGTAATGGATCTCCCACTGCATCAAACTACATAGGAAAATTAAACGCATCGTGAAGGAAATTACAATGGGTGTGTCAGCACGCCTTATCTGAAATGAAATCTTACACTTCGAATGATGAATAGCCATATAGAAACATTTTCATAGCGCCACC
Organism: Branchiostoma floridae; assembly: GCF_000003815.2. Classification (NCBI taxonomy): domain Eukaryota; kingdom Metazoa; phylum Chordata; class Leptocardii; order Amphioxiformes; family Branchiostomatidae; genus Branchiostoma; species Branchiostoma floridae. Next base: position 11,764,975 of record NC_049993.1, on the reverse strand, counting down.
TTGTGAGTGATACTGTATTGCAAGGCAGAACAATTTCCACTTAAAGCAATACATGGGATCTTACCCGACGCTGTCAGCTGTTTCTGAATTGACCTTTTAAAGAAAACCCGTTGATAGCAACAGTTTATGATTAGGGCCCACAGATAAGTGATAGTACTTAACCAGATGTTAGAATCGTTTGTGTCACTCAAATATAGGTCCCACCATCTGCACTTAACTGTTTCTAAGAACCAAGGTTTAATCAAAGGCCTTTTGCCTTTTATCTCTTTCATGAACTAGAAATAATGTCTCTATCGTTCGTGTTATAAAAGCGTTTCACCTGTTACTTAGATATCACAAATGGTATGACATTTGTGTTAAAACGACAAAAACATCACGAAAATTAGCCGGAAGTCCTTCTTTTAATTGTCGCCTTGGGAATTGAGTGCCACGTGCTGTGGTCTCATATCTGACATGTTATCAGGCCTGTATGGACTCTCAAGTTACTGATGCTTGTAAAACAATTTCTAAGTAATCGGCTAATTGCATATTGCGTGTGCCTGCTGTCACGTCGAACAACGCCACATTATTTATACCCATGACTCTGCTGATAAAAGGTATAAAATATTGATCGCACCTGTTGAGTCTGTAGAGTTGCTAGCTCCGACGTTTTCGACGTTGTTTTGCTGTGTTGCCGCTCGCATGGTAAGGTCTTAACTGCCTTTTGTTGTGTCGTTTTGTTTTAAGACGTCTTTTAAGATTTGAAGTTGGCATTCTCCTGTGAGGACATAGAGAATACGGAAAATGATAACATGCGTGAACAAGGTCAGGGTTGTTTTCATCAGTATTTGTTGTGACCTTGTCTGTCCACAATATTTTCGTATTTTTTGTTCATTCGCCTACGCGTACGTCGATTGTCTCAATGTTCTATTGAGAGGGCAGAAGTATCTGCACAGCATTAGTAATGGATACAGTACTAAATGACAAATACAAAGGATACTTATACAACGTGAAGACCTAAGCTTTGTAGATAACATGAGGCGCATCATACAGATAATGCTTACTCGTATGCCATATACCCAGTGATGTACATCATTCAATATGTGACTTTGAGGATCCCATCCCAGATAATGCTGCCATGTTAGACAGGCCACAGATACACATGTAATCATTGAGTCTCCCATCTACGGTGACTATCTTTGCCCCAGTTCACTACACTGTGCCTGCCTTAATGGTAGCAATATAAGTTATCATTTTCTGTTCTGCCCCAAATCCCACGGTACAGGTGTGTGTCCAAGATTGCGACATGCAGAGATATGGCTTATCTAAATTATACTCCACGTTCTCGTGTTGCTGTAGTAAGTAGGGCGGTACAAAAGGGTTATCCAAACAAGGCTTTTCATGCCTTTTCTATGCCGTCAATGTCTGTGAAGGTACGTTACGCACATGTATCTTTGTTAGGTCTGTACGAGCTATTATATAGTCTATGTGACGCAAACTCTGCTGTCCGAGGCTGTAACGTACCCGGGCCGTTATATGAGCGCGATTTAATCAGACTGGACCAATTACAAACATAAGCATCAATAGGCATCACAAACAACACTAACATCGGTTTCATATTTTATCCCACTTCTTTATGCTATCTACCCTCTCCCTCTTCCAAAGTTTGCTGTGATCGTCTTTCAAGATCTAGTTTGTCTACGGTCTAATTCCTCCTCTCCACTATCTGCGAAACCGTAATGTGCATGCGTGACGATACTGTGGAGGTCATCGGGTTTATTAGTAACCTCTGACCCGTCCCACACTGCTCTGCGGTAGAACGTCCGTTGTAGTTCATGATGTCATGTATGTTACTATGGGAATAACTTCACTTAGCGTAGCCACTTATGGTGTCATTACGGTAAATAAATACCCCACGTCTCAAGGTCAATGCTAAGGCAAACCCCCAGGGTCATTAGCGGTCATTCGTAGCGCAGGTGGTTCTCAGTGGGAGTCCGTTTGTCTAAGTCTGAGTCATGTTTGCCATTAGTGTTATCCACTTACACATTACACGGACAAACCTTCTCATCATTCATGTAATTTGTCATCCCAAAGTGGGTACCAAATATGCCAATACTCGTTACATGTGTGGTGTTTGTGTAGCATATGTTGTTATATTGCACATGCCTGGATGGGGTATGTATACTTTTGTCATGGGGGTGGGGGCACTTTTTCATGGGAAACACTTTTCATGGGGACATTTCTGCTTGGGGACACTTTTGCATGGAGAGACGTCGACACTTTTTCATAGGGGACACTTTCATGGGGGACACTTTTTTATGAGGGGACACTTTTTCATGGGGGGGGGGGCACTTTTCATGGGGGGACACTTTTTCATCATGGGGACTCTTTTTCATGGGGGATATTTCTGGATGGGGGGACACTTTATCATCGGGGACATTTCTGCATGGTGGCACATTTTCATGCATGGGGGCTTTGAGCAGGCGATACAACTGTTATATATCATAGGTTGACAAGTTAAGGTTCTTGAGTTCCAGCGACTGGCCGAGAGATGACAGCATGCTTAAAGGCAAAACGTATAGATTACCCTGGCGATCCGCCATCGTAATACAATCCATTTTCCCTCGCCCATCGTGGGAGGTTACCGTCTAGTTACTCTGTACAGCTTGACTAGTCTTTCTTTAATTTGTCACCATCGCTGACAACTTAGAACACAGCTGCAACCGTGAAAACGGTTGACAACTGACAAAGAAACATGCGAAGGGTGACATCGACACACAGCACTTTCTCATCATGAGACATTACAGTCTATCGACACTGAACAGCTTGGGACTTACTCAATGCTTTTTGAATCCCTGACATTTTCGAAAGCAGTGAAAACGGTTGGCGAGTGACAAAAAAACATGTGAAGAACGACATGGTGATGTAACAAAGCGACGCAGCACTTTCGGCACATTGCAGTCTATTAACACCGAACAGCAACAAGGCGATGTAACAAAGTAACGCAGCACTTTGTCATCATAGGACATTACAGTCTAGTAACACTGAACAGCTTGGGACTTGAGCAATGCTTCTTTAACTTGTCACTTTCCCTGTGAACATTTTCACTTTTTCATTTAATTTATCTATCAAGAGACAAACATATCGCCACTGGACGGTTTTCAATGAGACGTGCGTACATAAACAAAAAAACGAAACAGTGAAAACTGTTGGCAAGTGACAAAGAAACATGCGAAGAGTAAAAGATAACGACTGTGTACCATATCAACGCAGCACTTTCTCAGCATGGGAGGTTATAGTCTATTAACGCTGAACAGCTTGTGACATGAGCAGTGCTTCTTTAATCCGTCACTTTTACTGACAACTTCGAACGCAGCTGTAACTTTAGTAAAATGGTTGACTGACATGTGGCAAGTAAAAATGTAGAGATGGCTCTGGCGATCCGCCATGGCAATGCAATTAACCCTTTTCTCCTTCGATTTGGTGACACTCGGATAACGTTGAACAGTTGCAGCAGCCTTTCTTGTCAGACATAGCCATAGCAACAGCTAGAAGTAGTATAGATGATTGACGTGACCTAATTTACATAAATGGGAACATTACAAGCTCCCGCTACCAAATATGAAGATGGACCTAACGACCCTTTCTTTCCCCTGGCTGATATTGCTGGATTACTGTCAATGATACAACTGGAATATATCATAACAAAAAGGAGGCGTCCGTCCGTATCAGTTATACAGAATGGCAATCATGTTGTGCCACCAATATTAAACACCTGGTTTACATTCATTGATGGTATGACCTATCAAAAATGCTGTTCGTCGATATGAGGTGAATTTGTCAGGTCAAGGTCGCCACATTGTTCCAAAGATTTGCAGCCACTGTCTGTGTTCTGAAGGTCATGGGTTGTATAGTCTTGAGGATCATCCCCTGAACGTCTTAATCCAAACGGACGTCTTGGTGCTTCTCTTTAAATTGTTTTGTTTGCCCTAGAGTCATCCAGAAGTCTCAAAGAGTTTGAAAGACGCGCTGCTTTGCCAGCACTTAGTGCATACCTAAGCTCAGAGAGCATGTGTTTGGGTGGCACCGCTTCAAAGTCTAAATCTGAAGCCCCTCTCTCCTCCAGCAGTTATGTAATCACCCACGAGTTTGATTTGGGTGCAGACGACTGCTGAGTGGTATGGAGAGAATGTTTACGGTGTTTTTAACATGATGACATGTTGCTGTTTGATGTCCGATGCCCTTACTACGCAGAAACCGTCCACCCGTGACAAACATGGCGTATCAAATGCCTAAGTCGTAATTGGGAAAAGCTATGGGTATAATCATGATAGCTGGCGTGCAATTAGCTTGGATTTAATGATCCCTGTAAGGGGGTTAGGGATACGTTAGGGGCTGGTGTATCTCTCTCAGTTGTTGATGATTTGTTGATTAATGAAAGACCAATATTTTTTTCCACTTTGAAAACTGTGTGGTCTAAAGTCTTAATGGGTGAAAGAAACAGTTACTCTTCCTGATCCTTCCTGTTACGTCTTCATGATGTTTGTATAAGGCATGTCCCACTCGAGAAGTGTTTCTCGTCTTTTCACGTTGGTTTAATTGGAAATCATGTCACACGTTTTAATGTGGGTTCTCAGTAAGATTAATGTGACCAAACTGTTTGTCAAAAACTTGGCATAGCGTTACCTCCATGGTAACTCAATATTATAGATTGTCAAACAATTAATTTGAAAAACTAACAGACCTACAATAGACTGAGTCTGCACAGCAAAAGGTAAAAATCTTACAAGGGTATATATGAAGTGTGAAATACTACCAGAATGTTGATGTAAAAGGGGGATTTGCTGATTTCAAAAGTGCTTTCCCTTTCATTAGAAATGGGTGTAAATCGTCGTCACTAGAAAGCTACTAGAAGCCTATCAAATCAGAAGTTACTTCTGTTTTACTCATATTGATAGTAAACCGGTGGACGTACCGACTGATAAGTATCTAATGCTAGCTCAAAAAAGAACAAGAAATAGCCATGCCTTCAAATACCAGAGTTGGTACTATCCTAGGATTGACGTGTTCAAAAAGTTGTAGTTTCCCAGAACTATCAGATAGCTATATGTTATCGCCAAGTACAGAAGGGGCATCTTAGCTTGATAGTTTTAACTTGCAGCTAGATGTGCAAATGTTGGGTGTGACAGGTCGTTCAGTGTAATATAACCAGCTGCTGCCGCGCTGCGTACCTACAAAGCTAGTATGTTACGCCGAAGGATGATTATATTGGCTATGTAGATACAGATTGTGTGAGAAGCACTTTTACTTACCTAGGCGCCAGATTCAATATCATATGGTTCTATGTTATTACCTATAAAATGATAGAGTGCTTGTTGGCATTTCATATTTTTCAACCACTCTGCAACACCGAAAACTGATAAGCCATCAATATCCAAGCAGATATTGGGAAGCAAATCATGTTTCCTAGCTTGCAGTTTTCGTTACTCGATCGATAATTTGTACCAAAAACTGTTTGTAAACTGAGAGCTAGAAAAACGTTACGACTCTGCTTTCCAACAATTGCTTAGAGATTAGAGAATGATGTAATACAGTGTCTGAAACAGCCTGCTGCTATGGAAACCTTCCGTATCACCAAATCTAGTGGTTTTACTGTTGGAATGGAAGTTTAGTCCCTTCTGTCACCAAAGGTCCGCTATTAGGACCTGTCGAGTCGAACTAGAGCATGGCCTTGTCTCTTGGGTAGATTTCTCACAAGCTTTGAATTCTGACAACTCTGTGTAACCTTCTTTTAGTGTCCTCTCACGTGTACGTTTCGTCCTGTACTTTCTGAGAAACGATCTAACGTGCGTCACCCAGTGGGGGTGTACAGTTAGTAGTGTACAGTTCACAAGTATAGAGTGGGCTAGCACTTGTCTGCTATGCAAGCAGTTCACTACCGGTACATAAACGTTTGTCTAACACCTTTTCTCGTTCTCACGGTCGATTTGACCACCTTGGTGACCGGTGTGCCAAGGCTTTGGTATAATAACCGCGCGTTCAATCAAGCTTGTTTTCCTTAGTCTGGAACATACACAGAGTAATCCACAAAGTAACGCTGTTCAACAAAAGTGTGAATCAAAGGGTCAGTCTGGTGCAACCTCGTACATTTGTACGACAAGCTCGAATGACGTCATTTATTGTCTGCAGGTGTAATGTAACACCTGTAGAAAGTCGGCGCGAAAGTCGTTCACATCGCCAGCAAGGTTCCTGTTGTTTCTCAGCACCAAAGGGCAGGTTTCTGGTCACAGATCCTTCCGCCGTGCTCTGTTGTCTGATCCGGGTACATTACAGGCCATTAACCTGGGCACAGCGTACTGACCTTACGGTGATGCGAGTTGTCGTTCAGTGGAGTTGAGTTGATACAGCTTGTGAATTTTGAATCCTCTTTAATTAGTTTGATACAAAAAAAAGCAAGACTAGATAGATTGGTGAAATGATGCGACAACGTCTGAACCCATTTTCATCACGTATTCAAATCTAATTTTTTTATGTTTCTTTGAATGACTTAGGGATGAGATAGGTACCTAAAGCTCATGTATGTGCTCCAGTGATTTTTTTATAATGGTACAGCTGTATTTCTTTGTATGGAGTTACACTTTCCTTTGCACAGTCACATTTACTCTGATAGTCTTATAACGTTATATCGTCATCTGCCATTTTAAACGCATATCTGATGTAGTTGCTGAGTCATCCCTTCTCTATCTACCGACAAAATCTGTCTTACAATGAACAGGTTACCAAAACCTGGACACATACGGATATAGTTTGCTTCCTTTACATTTTGGAGACACCGCTGAACGGAAGTACATAAAGTCTAGAAGAGAAACAACAGCGGTCGAGATTTCAACCCATTCTGAACTTGAACTTGACTCACGTGTCTGTAAACATGCTGGCGGGAACAAACAACGATCAGCCAACACGTGAAGTTTATTGTGACTGGGTTTCTCTCATGCTTTGGCGGGTTTATTTGTTCCGTGTCTCATTCTCGGCTTGACACAATGACATCTTGTTTGCTGTCAACATGTTGTAAAATTCAATTTTGGAGTAGCTTGGGAAAATACGACGTGCCTGGCCGTTTCTTCTGTACTTTGTTATTATTGCGATATTACTTCTTCCCCGAGTGCCTGTGTGTGTGTCTCTCTCTCTGTATGTGTGTGTGTGTGTGTGTGTGTGTGTGTGTGTACGTATACGTATGTATGTATGTGTGTCTCTGTGGATGAGTGTGTATGTATGTATGGGAGTGGGTATGTATGTATATGCGTGCGTGCGTCTGTCTGCATGTCTATCTGCATGCGTCTGCTTCTCTCTCTCTCTCTCTCTCCCTCTATCTCTCTCTCTCCTTTTCTGCACGTGTGTGTGTATGTATACATAAGTGTACCTCCGAAGTCGTTGCGTGATATGTCGCTTGCCTCCTCACTTGTGTTAACCATCAAAGTGCATACCGACCGTGCTTTGACCACCTGCCGTATAGATGTTTACATGTATCCGCTATTAGAACGTCAACTTTTCTAAACATCGTATCTCTCAAGCTTAAGAAAATGGACATAACTGGTTTTCGGGATAAAGTGATTGCCCGGTTGCATTGTTTTCTTCCGGAAAAGTGGCGAACCTAGTTTGACCTTAGCACGGGAAGGTCACAGACTTCGGAAGGGCGCCAGAATACTTTGCTCAGCGAAGGTCAGACAGTTGCAGTTTGACTGAGGCCAACATTGTGGTG
>NC_049993.1:11740939-11757137 GCF_000003815.2 Branchiostoma floridae | reverse complement strand
TCAGATCAAGCTAGGTTCTGGGTTCAAACCCATAGCGTTAGTTTCGATATCACCGCATTTGTCGATATAAGAGCGGTCTATCCTGCTTAGCCTGACTATCAGGTTCTCGGCAGCGAGAGATAGTGTCACCGGCACCAAGAGGCTAAAAAGCTTTGGTGTAACATAGGCTATGTTCCGGTATTAGTGGATCAAACCTATTGGCCTGATCTCATGGAGCTTACACTTTAATAATACTGTACAAATGCTGTTTACTTATACAATGCAAACAAACAAAATATGCAAAGAGCCCTTAAGTGTTATGAATATTGAAGTTGTGGATTTTTACCATCTCATGTTCGAATGATCAAAACACATGAGGTATTTCAATCGATTGGTTTGAAAAATCAGAGAAACGTTGCGGCCTTTTTTTAAAGGAGTTTGACCCTTTCTCCACTACGTTCCATAGCTGTGCTCCCGTAACCACAAACAACAACAACAACACAGCTGTCAAGGAGGACTTAAGTCTTTCTTCTTAAGGGTTAGAGTACGTACACTGTCGACAGGCAACGGTCCAGCTGACGAGCGGTACCTTTGTTCTCGTACCTTTTCATTTACATACTGTCAATCAAGGGTGAAGTCCGTACGTCATACAGGTGCAACTGGAGTGCTGTAGGTCCAGATAGAGCTACACTTTGCCCCTATTATGTTCTCGCTAGTCTTGCAACACGTGCACAAAGACACATGCCGTTATCAACAGAAACGAGGTCACCAATTCTGTCTCCGTTTGTTTTTGCGGTGGACATTCGGCTCAGAAGAACAACTAACCGAGGGTGTTGTTTACGTTGTTTGTGAATGAACGCGGTTTGTTGAAGTCAGTTTTACAGTGTAGTGTTCGTTGAACATTTGTAACCATGTCTACAACTTTGTCAAAAGACATACACAAAAGTTTTGAAAACTGACAAAAGTATGAAATTTTCTTCATAGATAAAAAAGGTGGACAACATGAATGGCTGTTTGGCATATGTTGGGGGTAATTCGAGACGTCGTTTATTTTCTCAGTTTGCATTAGGGTGGGTTAAGTGAGCTCCGTTTGATTGACATAGCTATCAGGCGATCTGAGGGAAGTACCACTCTTGCAGGGTGTTAAAGTCCTGTTTGCGCGGAGTTTTAGTCTTAATATACACACTATTGTAGTTAATTATATGTTTAGATATAGCCTTTAAACAGAAGTACATTTAAGACTTTCTAATGTAAATTAATGCCGTTTATTTATTCAATCACCTCCCCTTTTCCTAGAATGGTTCCGACCATCTTCCTTCAGTGGGCCGTGTGTCAAGTGAAGTAAGTGTGGCAAGCCGTCCGTCTGACAGGGCACCAGACTTGTCTGTGTGGAATGAACTCGCCTTTGCTTCATGATATTTCCATTGTTCACGTGCAGGAGAAGTTAGTCGACAACTTCCGGGCACTCCGAGAAAGGTGAAGCGGCGTTTACGCGCGTGTACGCCGCGAAGAGGGATATCCGTTCCCGTTGGGGGCAGAGGCCACCTCGCTAATAGGCTGGAGTGGTATTGATTTGGCAGCTACTGACGACTCCCTTTGTTTTTCTTGCCGTTAGGGGCGGTGTTGACTGTTCCAGGGCTCAGATGACCAGTAAGACATATCGCAGCACAGCCGTCGGATATGGTGTGGCGACTGGCCGAAATCGACTCCGCTGACTTGAGACTAGAACTAGCGCTGACCGAGGCCGCGACACGTCCGCCACCCGCCATGGAGACCAACGACACGTTCGGCGGAAACGTGTCCGCGGCGAACTGTTCCTACGCCACCGCCAGCTCCTACCCGCGGTCCTGCTCGACCCCTGCCGACAACCAGTGTCCACTGCCTGGTCAGTCTCCGGCCTCTACGATCGCCATGTTTACCGTGGGAGTGTTAGGAAACATCATCGCGCTCATCGTACTGTTTCTGAGTCGGAAGAACCACAAGAGAACTGTGTTTTATCTACTGGTAACGGGCCTAGCGTGGACGGACCTGTTAGGTAAGATAGTCACAACCCCGATGGTTTGGGCTGTGTACATTAACAACATGGAGTGGTTAGGTGGGTGTTACACATGTAACTATCATGGCTGGTCTATGTTAGCGGCAGGGCTGAGTTCTTGCCTCATCGTGTTCGTCATGGCAGTGGAAAGGTTCATAGCCATCAGACACCCGTACTTCTACAACGTTGCCGTGACCAGGATGAAAGCGAAGATCACCCTGGTGGTGTGCTGGGTGGTCGCGATCCTCATCGCCGCTCTTCCCCTCATGGGTCTCGGCGAGAACGTCATGCACTTCCCCGGGACCTGGTGCTTCTTCAACTTCTACGGGCGGGAGCTGACGTCGGTGGTGTACGCCTCGCTGTTCGTGGCGGTGCTCGGGGTGTGTATCCTGGGCACGCTGTTCTGTAACCTGTCGGTGATCGCCACCCTGCTGAGGATGAGAAACTCCATCCTGAGAACGAGCTCCATGAGCCAGTCCGACGACCTGCACAAGACGGCCGTGAACGTGAGAGAGGAGGACTCCCCGCGCAGGAGGCGGCGGACCAACGTGCGGGCGGAGACTCAGATGGTGGTACTGCTGGCCGGGGTGTCCATCATCTTCACGGTGTCCTGGTGCCCTCTCATGGTGAGTACAATATGTCCACTTTACACACACAACTGAAGACCTGTTGAACGACACTTGTTTCCTCTTAAATGTACACTGACTAAATTCTATGGATGGCATCCCCCAAACTAATGTACGAGGGCAAAAGGGAGAAAAGTCCAGCAAAGAAATTCTGCTAAGCCACAGGAATAAACATCCAGTCCATTCTTTGCCAGGTTTGACTTGCCCTGTGTTCACCTAAAGTAAGACTGTAAGAGACCATAGTTGCCGATTCAATAATGTTTTAGTGCCATTCTGGGCCCTCACCATGTACCCTTGTCCTCAGGCTGTTTAGCATACAATTCTGATGGACCAGGGATGCTCCTGGGTCACATGTGTCCACAGTCTCTTTTTTAATTCAAACAAGATGGACCGCCATAAGATTGACACAAATCGTCACAAATCCAAGTCGTACATATATCGTGCGACACTGCGTGTGTAAAGTGTGCTGATATTTCCCACACTGTACACACAAATGTCCCCATAGGTCAATGACCCCAGAACACGATCACGTAATCCTTACAGATGAAAACTGAGACTCTTTCAAGTCCTCTTTGTTTTCTTCCCGCCAATCGCAAGTTCAATTACATCTTGTTGACGATACACCTGTGGAAGAAAGGGGCATTATTGTCCTTCAAGTTGTTACCAAACAGGAAATGTGTCGACTTGATCCTTTTGGGGATTGCAGAAAACTAGATTGAAGTTTATTGATACAAACTACAACGTCCTTTCACACAGAGCGTTCTAGCGGACAAGAATCCTTCCCAACTGCCGAAAAATGACTCTGTCGAGTTATTGTTGTTATGAAGTTGTTCATTCCGAGGAACTAATTTATTGGAACAAATTGTCTACAGGAGCCGATGGTCCCAAAACGCATTGAGACAATTTCCCATCAAATAGACACAATTACGTTCCATCCCCGTGGGAAATTTGTCTTACTAATGGTTCTATCTTTTGCTAAACAACGCAAAATTTATTCATTTCTCACTCAATTCAGTTACACGACAGGGAACCCCAATTGGTTGTATAGTATTTTGAAGATCTAGTGTTGTCATAAGTTATTGAAAAGTAGCAACAGGTGCATTTTATGGACTCTAAAACACTCCTCACGTTCCCTATCTTAATCACTCTTTCAGGTCGACACCCGTAAATACCGATTAAACACGTACGGTGTCACACAGGATTAGACTCCACGGACGTGTGAAAATTCAATCCCTTTCAGTGTACCAGAAAAATTGTTCCCCCAATTTTGATTGTCCAGCAGCTCAAGCGATGTAGTCACCCCTCCCCTCCCCTCCCTCTGTTTGCTGACTTCTGAGTGCTTAGCTAACAGTCAAAGATAACTGATGGTTAAACTGTGGTAGCATCGTTTGGCACATGGTTCGTTTGTCTTGGTCATTGAGAAAAGATTCCGGCGCCAAGACTGAAATCACAAGTCTTCTCTTTAAGCATCTTCACTGCTAGACAGTCTTAGAAAAGACAGTTAACTGGTAGTTTCTGACGTCCCCCTGGCTTAAGTGCTTTCGCGTGTTTCTTTACTCCAAGACGTCTAAAGAGACAAAAGATCCATCTCCATCTATCTAGGTCAGTCTTATTGGCCCGAAACCACTCAGAACAAATAGGTAAACAATTGGAAGGTACATACAATTAAGGACAGTCAACCTAAGGTAGCACCAAACTGACCATCTTAACGACCTCACACTTTATTGATGACATTCCTATGTGAGAGATTCTCATGATTGATGGTCAATGGCTTTCAGTTTTTTAATCCGACCTAAACCCGTGTAATCCCGAGTGGGCGTTGCTAAGTCGCAAATAAGCCGCAAGCTTAAAGGCCAGGTAAGTGGATAACAATATGGTCGATTATGTGGCCTATGGGTGGCCAGTTTATAAAACGCCACCAGTAAAATATTGAAGACACTGTATTTTCTTCTCTTGAAATATTGCAACTGTCCACTTAAAATCTGTCTGTTAACAGTTCGCTAGAGAACATTATATACAGCAACGACCAAGGCTGATGTAGAAAAAAAATCATACGAAAGAACATCAATCTTAAAACATTTCAGAGCTCTCTGACTTTCTCACTTTCAGTAGTACCGGAAACTCAAAACATCCCAAATGCTGGATGCAAACACCGTGAGCTCTGTGGTCGGCACACTTCACAGATTTCCTAATTCTCGTATTAGTTCGAGACGTGTGGGATCAAAAAACCGCGAGATTTTGGAGCTCTCACCATCTGCGTGAGGTGAAATTCTTCACCAACACGTTCAGATACACATGGAGTTGAATTACACGCTTACTTTACTCTGGCAGTATTCCTTCAAGGTCACTTCAGGACATCTCAAAGCGTAATTGGTCGCGATGTCATTCTTAATCATTGTGTTATCCAAAAAAAAAAATTATAGAGCTTGTATGAAGGTCTGTTGTCTAATTAGTGAAGTTGAAGATAGATTGGTCAAAATAGCTCAGTAACAGCTGACGTCTGGTCTCAGTTCTGAAGTTAAGGAATACGCAGGACAGACTGGCGCTTGTCCAAGTCCATGCTCACATGCCGAGCGGCTTGTTCAAACACTCAACTGTGCATAACCGACCGTGAACCCGGCGTAGTGTCATCTTTACGACGCCGTAAGACATTCAGAGAGACGGAAATAGCGGCCGATGTGTGCTGACTCTGTTTGGGAAGGCTTTTAAGTTTATAAACTGCTCCTTGATAGATCAGTTTTCGGTCGTCAACATTTCTGTGTGGCGTCTTGTGGGAGGCTGACTCAACACGCGGAGCACGTTATCGTAGATTCAATTATCCTCTTCCAAGTTGATGCTTCGTATCACGTCGGCATGTGGCAGACCATATCATAATGAAATTTCAATTTTTTTTCTAGAAAATTCTGTGAATCACATTAATTCAAGGCTAGAAAGCTAGGACAAGCCTTGTCCCTTACACATTGATATGATTAGGTCTAAATTTAAAGCTGTACAAGGTCCAATAGTTAATTAGGCGGGCCAGTTGAGTAAATCAAATCTACGACTCTGTCGTCCACACATATAGAATACCCTTGGCAAAATTTGTATATGTGCGCCCATATGAACACGTATCACACAAAATATTCAATTCGGAATATAACTATGCATAAACTACTCCAGATATATACATGAATGAACCACGATGTAGCGGTAATGACATTAGACAACTTTTGTCATAACAGCTATAAACAGTAAAACAGCAGGTCTTCCAACATTGAAATTTGAAAAATTTCTTTTTAAATGTTTGGTTACCAGTGGGAATTATAATGTGTGATATGCTAGTCTTGTCACAAATACTTTTGAGTATCAAAACACTTCCTTTGATGAAAGGTGCACTGTATACATATATTTAAAGGAACTATGGTATTGAGTTTCTGTTGCTTGCATGGTCGAATGCACGTAGTCAAAAGGCGAATCAAGTGTTAATAGATATCTAAGTATATAGATAGATATATATACATAATTTGAAGGGTCATTTACACAGGGTTTTCAAAGCTCTAATAATATACACTTTTTGTCTGTTAGTTCAAGACGAAACACAATGCAATACAAGTTCAACTTGGCAATGTCAAAATAACCTTTTTTCTGAACACCAGCTTGAGCCAATGTGGCAACTAAGGCAAAGGCACTTGGGGTACTTGGGGTAGACCCAAGGATACCATCTTTGTAGTTGTTACTATGTAAGTATACCATTCTTGTTTAGGGTACTTAGGCTACAATTTAAATGTCCTCATTCCTTTAGCTTCCAAGAAAGAGCAATCAGATCCAAACATCTCAAGTGAAAATACCTCTTACCTTACATAAGCATGTAAACATATCTACTGTTTACCTATGAGTCTATGTCCAGTAAACCTTAGCGGTTTTGGTCCGCCTCGCCTCTAAAACTTCCGTGAAGCGTTTCCCTACTTCTAGTTGATGTGTTATCGTGTTACAATGGACATTCCACGATGCACACAGACTGTTTAGTGACCGGTGGTTGCTCTGCATTCGGTTCAAAACCCCGGCCTGGTCATGCAAAATACCATATACATACTGCCTTCTCTGTATAGCACTCAGCAACTAAAACATACACATCACTACCGGTAGCTGTAGCCCCATTTGGAGTACTTGCACGACTGTGTGGCCCAAGGACAAACCGGAGATCGACATCGCCATGTACACTTCCCTAGGGTGTAGGAAGTATTTTAACATTTGAAAAACACAGGTCTTCCTCAGGATATTTATTTTGTGGGTGGCATGTTAATTGTAAGCACGATGCTTATACCTACAGTTTCCTACTTTACAGAATTCGTTTCTAAATTTGTCACAGGAAGAAAATGACTTTGTGTCATAGAGATCGAATTTCCTACTGTTTTTAAGTGTGTACTTAGTACCCTTTCCGGCGTACCTACAATGGCGATAATTTCTACAGGATATGAATGAGTAAGATGTATTAATAGAACCTCGAGTCTTCTGATGGCCTTCCTCTTATTTGATTACCCTACAAAATGCCATGATAGTCTAGGAGGACGTGTAGATATCTTGAAAAATAAATTTAGTTTCGTCCATGCATCTTTCTGTCACTCTCTCTTTCTCTATATATACGATAATGTTATTCTCACCCTGACTCGACAGTGACATCTTACAGTCCAGGGTTGTTTTGTGTGTGTGGCCAAACACATGGACAGAACTAGGTCGGTTTGCCTGCAAATGTATTTCTAAAGCGTAACAGAGGTTGGCATCGCTTTTTGATGAGAAACGTGTGTGTTTCCTACTCACTCACAGACAGAGCGATAAGATGCCACTGTCTGGCTACTAAAACAACACAGCAAAGGCCACATAATATAGATTCACTCCCCTGCTCTGGTAGATTTCTGTACGCCTTTTACTTCGCTTTCAGCAACGTCAGCTAAAATCAACAAGTTCCTTTTTTTCTGTGTACGGCTCTAGATACTAGTAGCTGTTACCCTACAAAACATTTGCGAACGGTCCCTACGTCTGAGTTTTAGCACAGATTCCCTCACATATAGTAAGCTAAACCCACAAGTCAATTGTATTCAATCTTGTTTTCCAGTGTTTTGGTCAGGGGAATTGCAAAATCCCGTTTGTTGTCTCGAGGGTGGTTAAGTTGCCAAACATGAGCACCTGTTATGCCGAGTCGCCATTGTTTGGGAATGACGTCAGCTAAAATCAACATGGGGCCGATCACCTCATAGGGGGGACTGAGTAAACAGTCCCCTGTAATCTTGAATGACCCTACGTCAAACTTTTATCGCAATATAGCACTCATAAATGTCTCTCACAAAAGTTTAAACAACGTAGACCCGAGAAAAACAACCGTTACGACAACGAAACATTGTGCCGTTTCTCAGAATGCAAATGCACACAAGTGCATGTTGACGTGTATTGCTTTCATTGCCCTAATTTGTCACTTATATAAAATCTACACACTCCAGTTAACTGTAGTCACTAAAACAATTAGTACTTCGTTTTGAGAGTTTTGAAAAAGGAACGACAGATATGTTAGCGATAAGGATTCTCGCGTAATTTTATGACAAGTTTTGCGTTGACCTTGAAAATTCCCGGTTGTCCAAACTGAGCGTTGTCCCTCTACGCATACATTTGTATTTATGACTGGACAATCACAACGCGCTTGATGAAACATTTAACCTACATCCGGTCAAACGGTTCCAATCTACCAAATAGCCACAAACAAGCTCCTTAAGAGATGATTAGCTGGGGTTTAAGATAAAGTCCACCTCAACAGTACGCCAGGGACTGGTGCGATGACGTCAGAACGACGTCCCTGTATTGATGATCTAATCAAGCTACATAGCTATGTCTGCGCGATGTGTGCTGACTTAGCTGAGAGCTTGACCAAGCTGATGACTCAGGACTGTAAAGTTCTCAGAAGGCTTTCTTCTTATCTTCACAGACAGAAGCCCCCTTTATATTTACATAGTGGATTATACAGGCATTCGTTTAGTATTTGGATCGTCACTTTCGATGACAAAACATGGAGAAACTTTACACCTATACTATGCTTGAATGCTGAATGGAAATATCTCGAGAAAGTTGCGAAATGTTTTGTGTCAGGTTGTATGCCAATAAAACCCAGCTAACGTTTCTGACATTGCAGGATACCATACAACGAAACAATGCAATGTTCTGATTATGCGTTCGACCTGCACATTGGTTTGTAGCTGTTAGTTTGCAAAGTACATTCCAAACAGGATGTTGTACATAGAAACAATCCAATATTCCCTAATTTGTGCGATTTTTGTCAAGGTTATGGTGATGTATACTTCCTTCTCAAGCCAGGACACTTCCCATGCTTGTCACACCCCAGTGGCACCTGTCATGTTGTTCTAGTGTCTGGGCCTGACCACAGACAAATAAACCTCTGTAAAGAACATTTTTCGATCCTGGGGCAAGTGCAAATGTCGGATATATGACACAATGGCACAAGCCAACACTACATTCACTTAAACGCTAATACGTACACGGTCTAGTGGGTTCTCAGTCGACTTTCTTTTCTGTTATTTTTGGCACCATCTCAAAGGTGCATGTAGGCTTCGGGCACTTTGGATGATCAAGTACAGCAATGAACCTTACACTACAGAAGCGTCTAGGAATATCATGTTAACTTTGCTAAGTGTGCTTTGTATGTATCTACCTGTGTGTCTCTCTGCATGTGTCAGTTGTGTCTTTCTATGCGTGTTAGTTGTGTCTTGTGAATTATAATAAACTAAACCTGTCGAATTCATCGTTTTCACACTTCCCATATTGCACCGCCTTGGGGACCTGCTGGGAAATGGACATACGACTTTACGGCAGCCATTTTTGTGAAAGTGAAGATGATGAATTGCTTTACGGATGAATACTTAAAAGATTATATTACACAAAATTAAGCACGTCCTTTCTCATGTTTTTTTTTTTTTAGATCCGGGTCTTGCTGAACCAGATCCCGAGCTACGAGAGTGAGATCCAGTGGGATCTCGTTTCCGTTCGAATGGCGTCCATGAACCAGATCCTCGACCCTTGGATCTACATCCTCTTCCGCCGAGAACTCTTCCACCGCGTCATCAAAATTGTGAAGGACCTGACCTGCAAGATAAGACAAGTTCCGAAACAACCCAGCGACAACAAGCGAGAGGCGGGCATGGTGACGTTTTCTAACGGACACGCTGGCCGAGCGAGCAGACTGGCGGTGGCCGACGCCATCTTTCATCACGCGATCGACGAGACAGACAATCTGAACTCTCACGAGAACAACATGAATGGCGAGAGAAGACCATCCGGGAGGTCTTCGTTTAGCAAACGCCGGCCCTCGTGGCGAGACTGTTTACCGGCCCTTTCTCCGAATGACGACCGGTGCATCTATAGTTCCTTAGAGGACGTTGTGTTTGAGGAACCTACCACAAAATTTGAGACTATAACTCCAGAAGCTAGCCCTTTGTCAAAGAGGCAGACGAGAACTATGTCAGACGGAGCGGTCAGTAACCTCAGCCCGAATACACTGAAGAGAAGAGCTTCGGGAACCATGGAAAAGTGAGTACTGACTACCTCTACTAGAAATATATTTGTAATAGTATTTCTAAAAAGATCATGTTTTTTTTTCTTTTATGATACATCAGTAAATTTGTACTTTCTTATCTTTCATTGTCTTATCTTGTCTTGAGTGTATAACAGTGCACACTATCTACAGTCAGTACTTTTGGAAAAGAATATGATAGTTGGACTAGCCACAAATTGTGAGGCTTAAGGACTATAGAAACAGAGATAAGCGCCACCCTATACACCATATGGTGTGGGAATTAACTTAACTATAACACATTGCTAGAATTACAACATTGTATGTTATTCTGCAGGAGCCATACGTTCCATGGGACAATTGAACAGTGAACAGAGCAGTGCCGACAGACAACACGATGGCGGCCACCCAGACTTCACAAGGCCAAAAACGTATCAACTCGCAGTGTAATAAAATACATAATACTTCTCATTTTATATACGCAACACTTGGATCAAATGAAACGCAAAAAAAAACTTATTACCAAAGGTCACGATAGTAATCGCTCTCCATTTCAGCCATCACATTCAAAGATTAGAAGATACTATTTAAATCTATGGTTGCGAATTGTCTCCCCCCCCCCATATCTTTGTAATGCGCACAAGTTTTCTTTAGCATTCTGTGAAAAAAAAACATTAGGCATTAATTAGAGTATTTACTGTATCTTGTGTCTGAGCTGTAGTATGCGATATGCATATGAAAACGGCTACTTGAGATATGTTTGATTAGCAAACCGTGCGTTAAGATATTGAGGGATATTAACTTAAACATGTTAGAATATTCCCCATCCCTATAGCTGAAATGAACCTTTCTTAGGTGTGATTATAAGTGAAAAAATGCAGTTTTTATTTTGTATCAGCATTCTATGACTGGTATATTTTATCAGTTTAGATATTAGTCGATAAAAGTATATATAAATGTAAATAAGAAAAGACTTATTACAGGGTAACTTTGTACAGGCAAACAGGAAGAACAGAGAAGTGTGCATAGCTTGCCAGTATTAGCACAGTAAATACCTATACCGTACAGTAGATATAGTTGGTCTCGTGAAACGTAACGTCTAGTTAATCTGTGAATTAGGCCATGCTGATTTGATTATATGGATGACATCCTCTGGGCATCCAAAACTGATTCGAACGTGCGAAAAGATTGGACAAAAGTAACCTTCCTCATGAAAACCAGGAAGGTTGAACAAATGGCTGAGTTTTCAAGACGTGGTATATTAAATAATGGATTCTGTATTTGTGTTCTTTTATATCTTTGATATTGAAGGAATTTGCTCATCAGCATACATTTTCCTTTAATCAATTGACGACACATATTTGCAAGTTTTGCAGGTTCTTTGTACCATTTAGAGTATGGTCGTAGACTTTTTTTGTAAAACGGACGAAAATGGATGCTCGCGAGGATGTCATCTATATAATCAACTCAGTGTGGCCTTAAGAATGTAACATAACGCTATTCTAGCTCAAGAGTAGCAGTGACATGACCGTTGTGCACGATATGTATTTGTATAAATCCTGTGACGTGTATGTCATTGCATATATGGATGTTTTATGTACTCAGGTACCGTTACTGTACAGAGAGAAATAAAGTTATAAAGAAGATATATAGTCCTTTGTGAGGCCTTATTTGCATGTTTGTATGGCATGATTTGCCTGAAGAAGTTCTGTGTCAAAGCTAGACGAGAACAGGTCAACTTTGAAGGTTATCTTTACAAGGTCTGCTGTCAGTAATCAAAGTAACTGAGCTAGACGAACTACTAAACTACATAAAGTCTGCTATAGGTATGTTAATCAGCATAAAAACGTGACCGACGCACGAGAAGGTAATGGCTAATGCATAAAAAAAGATACAAGAAGTGCTAACGAAATCGAACAGCAAGTTGTTCTTTTAATTATTATGCTTCGCTAGCACAATTTGATACCACAAAAGCCCCTCTACACATAGACTTATGTCAAACCTTTTCTGTCAGATGAGTGCAACGTATTCAATTTTCGGGACCTGGATTCTGCACTATTATATTAGAAAACAGGACAATCCACCCAGGTCCTTTCGAAGTTATGCTGTCCATCCACATCTATACAAACAAACTCACATAAAAACAAACGTACTTAAACAGAACCTTCACTTCAGTTCTACGTTAGATCTAGTCGTGAGTTGGGGTGTACAGACTGGTAGATGTTTGACTGCCTTCGAGCGACTTGCTTGCGAAGGACATTCCAAGCACCACAAACGGACTTTAATGACCGTGCCAGGCTAAAAGGAGTAAGGCGTTTATGTAGTGTCTAACCCAAAAAGGGTACTAGCACATCAACAGTAAGTCATACGAGACTTCTTTAGATTCGTTAGTTTGCAGGACTAATTAGGTTCGCGTAATTGTTTACACAAGGCTAATGAGCCTTGCGTCAAGTGATGGGGGAATTGACGTCACTAGTGTCGTTAAGGATTCTATCGGTGGCTGTTAAGATGTATCATGTTTAACGCATCGTTTCGTTAATGTCTTCACATCTTACAGTTAGGCTACCCTGGTATCAATTTTCGCCAATTTTCAAAAAGAAAAAAAATGGCAATCTGTCTAAATTTTAATCTGTCTGTATTTTGCAGGAATGCCCTTACTAAATTATGTTATGTTTTAGCCTCCATATACGTATGATATAGAGAATAAACAGTTGAGGAATCTACCGCTAGATGTCGCCTTTTCACTACTTACACAGCAAGACATTTTAATGCCAATGCAGCTTATTGCATGATTTTCAGTCTGTCGCAACAGTTAAACAGAATGCTATTTTCCGTGACCAAGCTATCCTGAGAGTAGAGTACCCGACGACTTATTGTTCCATATCAGGTTCACCGCTTGTTGAATCTTTGGAAGCTAAGTAAGATTCTTAAAGTTCAATACGAATATCTTGAGATAACAATTCAGTATGAAAACGTACGACACTGTTGTTCCCTATGGGTTAGATAGGCGGCGTGATTTAGACACCAACTACATAACATACTTGCAAAGCAAGGTCTTCATTGCAGATTGTGGTCACAGTATCGTATCAGAAGTGGACCGGGACGTCTTGTAGCGATGCCACAAAACGATAAAGAACGGCTAAAGAGCAGGGAAAAAATTGAAGCTCAGGATTTAAGAGCAGGCAAACATATTTCAGAAATGTATCCACTGAGTGAATCCTTTTTTAGTACCAATACCAAAACTGTTTTATGCCGTGGATGCTGTTCAGCACCAAGGGCAAAACTGTTCATAGTGCGAATGCTGTTCAGCACCAAGGACAAAACTATTTCATGCCGTGGATGCTGTTCAGCACCAAGGACAAAACTGTTCATAGTGCGAATGCTGTTCAGCAACTAAGGACAAAACTGGTTCATAGTGTGAATGTTTTTCAGTACCAATGGCAAAGCTGTCTGTGTGAATGCTGTTCAGCTCCCAAGACAAAAATGTTCATAGTGCGAATGCTGTTCAGCAACTAAGGGCAAAATTGGTTCCTAGTGTGAATGCTGTTCAATACCAATGGCAAAGCTGTCTGTGTGAATGCTGTTCAGCTCCCAAGACAAAACTGGTTCATAGTGTGAATGCCGATCAGCACAAAGGACAAGCATCTTTCATAGTGTGAATGCTGTTCAGTACTTAGGGCAAAGCTGTATCATGGTGTGAATACCGTTCAGCACCAAGGACAAGTCTCTTCCATAGTGTGAATGCGGTTTAGCTCCAAAGACAAAACAGGTTCATAGGGTGAATGCTGTTCAGTGCTAAGGGCAAAGCTGTATTATGGTGTGAATACCAGCACCAAGGACAGGTCTTTTTCATAGTGTGAATGCTGTCCAACAACAAAGGCAAAATTGTTTCACAGAGTGAATACTGTTCAGCACCAAGGACAAAACTGTTCCATAGAGTGAATGCTGTATGCGTATGCTGTTCAGTAATAATGCGTATGCTGTTCAGTACTAATACAAATGAGTACGGCACCAATGTGTACTGTATTACCTCCATGTTGCAATAAAGAAAACAAAGACAAAAGTGTTTCATAGTGTGAATGCTGTTCAGCACCAAGGATATACTCATAGTACATGTATAATACTCTCATAGTACATGTACGATTTTAACCCTAAGGTCCTTGGCGTGTCAAAAGCGTTATCGCTAGTAATCTTATTCCTTCAGATTTTTTTTTTTTTTGGTAAAAAAATGTCTAAAGAGAATTACCAGTTTTAGGATCGCGATAAGCAATTATCACATGCACCAGATATAAATGCACTTCAAAGTGTCATTTGTCGAAGAATTAAAACGATTTTGGGTATGAATAGAATACCTTACAGATGATGAGCAAACTTGATTTACATGCCTCTCCCGTAGTTTCCATCCGTACACTCCCACAAGGGCCTGCGGCGTTTCTTTTGATCGCTTGCTACGTACGTAAAACGTGTACACTAAAGATTTGATGACTTTAAACGCACCACTGCTCTGAGCTATAACGGATTGCACGTCTTTGTGTAACCTTGCCGCACGCTACGCCACGCTATACGCTTCAGGCATTATCGTCTTAAAACAGCTTGCTGACGTGGGCAGATGTTGCGGTTTTAGAACATCCATAAAGTCAAACCGCCTGCGTACGAAGGTTCCCTGTACACCCACGTACGGATCATCTCTACCTGAGTGGAATGCAGTGAAGAACGACGAAGAACGAAGTCCTACGTACCATGTTTTTAATTAGCTTTTCTCGAATAGAATCGCACGATCTAAGCTAGTTGAGTAAGTATGGCTTTACAGTTCTTTGTTGCACAGCTAAAAAATTACGTCGATGAAGATTAGACATCGAGGTAATAAGATATGCCAAATAACAATTGCTCAAGCACCTGGATATGATTTTGGAAACAGTCTGGCGTTTTAGATAACAGCCGTTATCTTTCGTCAGTGACGTTAAAGTTTAAAGAGATCTTATAGAGAGCAGACAGAGTGAGGAACTCGGTACTCTACGGTGACCTCCCTAGACTTTCTGACAGGATAAGGTAACGGAGGATGGCGCTAACCGGACACTGTGTCCGACATACAGAGCTGATAGCCAGCCAGCTTATCCTATGGGAGCCAACAGAGGGGAGAGGGAGAAGGGGCAGAAAGAGCAACCTTCATCAACAACCTTAAAAGGGATACACCACTCGGCAACATCACCACAGTATAGCTTCGCTCACTCATGGTGGACAAGGCTGAGTGGAGAGAAAGAAACCATTGTGACCCGTGATGGCATCCCTGATGTCCACGTTCAAAGGTTCAAGGATAGAGAGCAGTTTTTATATCTTAGAAGTGATATGCAAAGGAGATGAAGACAATTGACCGTTTCCAAAATCATATATCTAGCTGCTTGAGTACTTGCTATTTGGCATAGCTAGGAAATAAACCTGACAGCCTTTCGGTAGTATTTTGCCAACTTCCTTGATGCAATAATGACTAGTTCCACTTCCCACTGCTAGGTGGCGCTGCAGTACAGAGAATGCGCTCCCGAACATGATTAAGTTGGTATTCCCCCTCATGACTGGAGTAGGTATTTTACTCCATGTGTCATAAAGACACAATAATCCAACGCGTACCTCTGCTGTCATGTCTGTCTGTCTATGGCCCTAGGTGGAACAAACATTTCTGTGTGATAACATCCAAAAACTTATAACTAGATCTAGAAAATCATTACAAAAGAGTAAAATGGGAAAATAAGAGTTTCGCTCCAGAATACTTCATAATGGCAATATACAAATCAAACATTCTGATTCTTTTAATTTAAAACATTTTTCGTTCAGATTAATGACAATTAGCATTACGCGTCTTGGAATGAAACCATTAACGTGTGTGTTTAAAAGATCATAAACTTGTACTCAAGTTCAACTACATTGAACTCTACTTCAGTAAACTTCAGATCAACATTCTATAGTCGAAACGAATTTCCTAAGTCTGCAAAAATAGCCAAAGCCATAGAT
>NC_049993.1:11727462-11740839 GCF_000003815.2 Branchiostoma floridae | reverse complement strand
CATTATTCACCGCACAGTATAGATGATCCTTTTACATAACTTCATCATATCTACTGCGCGGGGAATTTGTACTCGAGGACACGCCACAATCTATTGCTAGCCAATATCGCATAGGATACACACAGAAAATACGCCTCCATATGTACGATACGGACGCATCAACATCAGTCACCCCTCAGTACAAATGATACTATTATATAAATCCACTATTTCTATCATCTCTACAGCGCGGGGAATCTATACCCAAGGACAAAACGCACTAGCATCTATTCCTAGCCACTATCCCATAGGATACACACAGGAAATACGCTTCCATATGTACGATACGAACACATCAATATCGTTCTACACGACTCACACTGACAGCTCCCATGTGGGCGATAAAGGCACGCCAAACTTTTCATTTATGACTGTAGTGTCAGAGGTCAGTTGCTGCCATTACTTCTATTAAAACATGCCTTTCCGCAAAGTGGACCTTTACACGTTCGGGTCATACTGGAGTAATATAGGGATAAGCATATTTTCCCGGACAGTCATTATTCATATCCGCGAGCCACAACAGGTTTTTCAATTTACAGGAATATATTTGGCAGGATGTGGCGTTGGTCCGAATCAGGGGAAATCAAATTAATGTCCGGTAGAAAATGAAAGTTCGCGGGGAGGGCTCAGGTTCGGCCGTACTGTCATATATTAGAGAGGATTTCTTAATCGTACCAAGTGTCACTTCTAATAATGTAGAGTTATTCTTACGGCGGTGTGGTTTTGGCCTTGAATGCTTATCTGGGTAGTTAACGACGGAACTTGTGCAGGTTGTATAAGTCGTAGATATCTTGGGAACATAAGATGCAACTATCGTAGAAAAAAAGATACTTAAAGGATAGAATTGACGAGACGAATTAACAAATACCAGAAATATAAAGGTGAAATACTAGAAGACAGAAAGGGATGTCGTGATAAAGACGCAGAAGAAAGAAAAAGAAAGAAAAAAGGAATATAAAGAAAGAACAAGATAGAAAGACAACTGTCTAAAAAATCAGACTAATTGACGACAAAATACCAGAAATATAATGGTAAAAGGTCATAAGACAGTGATATTGTGATAAAGAAAGAAAAGAAGAAGAAAAAGAGAAGGGAAGACAACAGAAAGAAATAAAGACATAAAGAAGAAAAAACAAGGATTGTAAAAAAGAAACACAGAAATAGATAGATAGACAAAAAGACGGTACATTCATATCCGTTTACGTTTAATATCTCGACATGTCCACTTTTCTACCCATTTTTTACAGTGATCTTTTCCCTCAATTTCCCGTGCGCGCCGCTGTGCCGCGGGGCCAGTGGTCCCAATCAGACCCAATGACTGCACGGTGTCGCCGCTTGATTCATGTCGGATCACTTCCGCTCTAATGGTCGTTTGCAGGTAATAAAAGTTAAGGGGATTATTGGATACTTACAGAATTCGGTAAAGGCATAGAGAGATATTTAGCGAAAAGGCGGTTGTATATCAATTTTAATGTTGCGAATGACAGGATTTGTACCTATACAATGTGCTTGATATATGTAACAGTGATGTAGGAAAAAAACCTTCGTAAATCGAGGACATGGCCTATCGGGTTTGATAAATGACAGGTGTAAGGGGTTACGACATTAAGATGAAGTCTCGTCTAGTCTCGTCTACTCTCGTTAACAGGCTAGCAACGATGTCAAGGAAAACGTCTCAAGAACCCTTGATTAAAAAGACGAAATGCAAAGACAAATGTTTCTGCTTAGGTTCTCTGTGGGATATTAACTTTGATACACTTGATTTTTCCTTTGAGTTTGTGCAGTGAGCTATGTATGCGTGTTGACAGTTCGTTATATCCATAATCATTTGCAAGGATGGATATATATGACACCATTTACGCATAGCTTCTCGTGCAAAGTAACATCACATTTACTTTTTGACGCAAAGCTTCTTATATGTAAAAAGCAATGTCACATGTGAGTGGGTTTCTATTCGAGAACGGGTGATACACGCACAGGCTACGGTTCATTACCCATTTACCTTTCTCTAAAGGCTATAGAATGTCAAACTGACGTCCTCAAAACAACCACCAGGGAGTACTGATCAAGTGATGCGGAGGCGGAAACTGTTATACATGTAAAATTGTTACACAGATAGCAAAGGAACATTGAGGTTATATACCCGGAGTGAATGTAGGATGCCCCCCTCCCACGACACCACCAGTCGTTAAGCTTCCACCTAATGGCACTATTTACGATCTGTGGGTCCTTAAAGCCAGACAGGTAAGGGTACTTTTGAGGGCAGTGAGTTGTATACGTTATCGTCTGCGTCAAGCATGGGCACAGCATTGGAAGGTGTAGCCCATCCCTCTCCTTCCAACGTCTTTCACCTGCCGAACCAAAGTCAGGTACCCATTTGTACACCTCGGTGGAATAAGAAACGTCGTGTATAGTACCTTTCCCAAGTGCACAACGTCTAGCCAGAAATGCCAGGAATAATGCTCGTGATCTGTTGATCTAGTCTCCTCTAACCTAACCACTCAGTCCTTCTGTGGGTCCTTGGAGTGTTTTATATGAACATTCTACTACATTACCTTAGGATTTGGACGTCTAATAATATATAGAGGTCTGGGGGCATGCCGGACGACCTTCACATTCAGACTCTTACCTATTACAGACTTCGCTTTTTTGCAGCACAACTCAAAACAAGTTTCAT
The DNA here is from genome assembly GCF_000003815.2 of Branchiostoma floridae. Taxonomy (NCBI): domain Eukaryota; kingdom Metazoa; phylum Chordata; class Leptocardii; order Amphioxiformes; family Branchiostomatidae; genus Branchiostoma; species Branchiostoma floridae. The sequence goes on along the minus strand of NC_049993.1, from coordinate 11,738,123 downwards.
GGCTCGACCGTTGGCTTTTTATCTTCAAAACAAACAAATTCATCCTAGTAAGATCATTTTTAAAAAGCTAAAAGCAAAGTCAAGATTATCAGTTTGGGAAATGTATCATGTAGAACTCAGGAAAGTTTCCGTGACGTTTCTCTCTCTCTCTCTTTTCATAATCACTTTAAGTACTCATCATTTTTACATGGCACTTAAGAGGCTCGCTTAATGGAGATGATAAAAACACCATGTTTTTCAAATGAAAAGCTTTTAAGTGTATTGAAGTACCATTGGCAATGAAGGAGGATGGCCATGCAATTTGATACTAAACCTTACATATAAAAGGAGGAGAGAGGGTGGGGTTTAGAGTAATGTCTTGATTGATTGAATTGGTGGCGCAAGAATTCGAAGGAGCCAAATAAAGTAGGCAAACTAACAGAAAGTTTACTTCTGAAATCAATTTTGTGTCTTGCAAGGAAGTTTGGGCCTTATCATAAGTCAAAAGCTGTGCAAAACTGCGTGTCTTTTAATAAATGTTTAGGATTAGTCATCCGAAAAAGTAAACAATTTGCACACAGAAGACCAATGGTAAAAAAAAGTAAACAATTTGCTTAGAGAAGACCAATGGTAAACGTGCAAACAGTGTTCAAACCGGCCGCGGTATCTCCCAATGTGAGCAACGGGACTCATTTCACTCCCGACCTAATGGCCCTCCTGACCAGTGCTTGTGTTCTGTGTGTCCTTAGAGTGTCTTACACGGCCTTTAAGAGCTGGCTGTCTGTGTCTGGCGGGTCGCCAGGTGACATATCAAATACTTCTTCTTCTTCTTCTCGCCTGTCCGTATAGACATAGCGAAGAGACCAGGCCCCAGACTAACTGGATTTTCATCACGTTTCTTTGCTATTGATTATCTTTATACAGAGTTTTGTATGTGAGATAAAAACGGGTTTAACTCCATATTCCGTGCATCAGCTGAAATTTCCTGAATCCAGACCTAAAGGAGTAATTTTAAACGTTCACACTGGATGGGTTTGGGTATATCTCGGTTCATTAACTTCCAACTCACGATACGAACACAACAAGTTCAAGAGGTCGGTCACAGTCGAACATTCTTGAGCAAATCAAAGGTTATCAACTGACTTGTAACATGTTATCTTTCGCTGGGTTTATTGAAAATGTGTCTACAATACACTTGAAGCATATTGAAACTCGGTTGTGAAAGATACTGCATGTGTAATTAACGGTCTTTGGAGCTTACGTGTATGCTTATAGTTCGTGGATTACTTCACGTTTACATAGATGTGTACGTTGATTATAGTAATGGTGTACTAAAATTGATGACCTGGCACCTCGCTGTTGTTATTACCGCAAATGTGTCTGTGCTAAACTATTACCTTCCCGCTTTCTTTTTTACGGTCCCTCCTGAGTGTACCGTAATGTCTGTTATCGGCTAAGAGATGTTGTTACATTTGGCACACGACAGGAGAATGATTGACAGGAACAACAGACGAGTTATAAGGCGTTTTCGCCACCTGCAGTGCATGTGAACTGTTTTTGCACGTACAGAACAGCGTGTGTTCTACCTAACAATAAGGGTGGTGCGCTACCGTTTTTGACTTCGTACCGTGAACTACCCTTATGGGGGTGGCTCCCTGTTGTTGTGGATATATGTAGAACTACATGGGGGTGAAAATCCTTAACAGAACTGCTGGAGGAAAGGTTGTTGACTCTTGGAACAAGGCCTGTGGACAGTGCCTGTGTAGGTGTTGACCAGTACACAGTTTGCCGGAACTGAGAGAAGTCAACATCGGCAAAACCGGACACCGGAAAAACAGACCGGTGCACCTGTACCGCCCCTTCACGCTTCTTCTCTTCCGCGGGTTCACTTCAGTTCAGTCAGTTTCATCTCATTCTGTCGTCTGCAAGGCTTAAGCAAGGAGACTTGAAGATATGCTCTCGCCATCTTCTGTTCTGTCAGCTTTTTCTCATACTGTCGTCTGCACAGCGTAAGGAGACTTGTGAATACTCTAGCCATTTCATGAATTCATGAGAGTGCGTTTGCCGTTCCTACGTCAGCTCCAGAAAACGCCTTGTCCGCGGAGCTGTGATGACACCGCACAAGGACTTGTCGTGAAATATCGTCCAAGGTGACGCTTCCATGTGATAGACGTGAGACATTCCTCATCGAGTGGCCTGTATCGCGCATGTGCAGTGCTGTACCGTAGAGGGCCTCCCCAGGAATGTAGGAAATGCTGGTACTTTAGACTGTATCGATTGGGCGGCGCGGGCTGATCCTTTTACTTCCGCTCCGGGCGGGAATGTTACGTCCGTTCGTTAATAGGGCTGGTGCCCGACACGCTTCGGGAGGAGCCGCTCGGTTTAACACACCCCGTTCACCTTGACAGTCGTATTCTTCAGCTCAAGGCGTTAGCCCAGCGGGTGTGCTTGGGTCATTTGTACGTTTGAACTTGGTCTTGGTGGTACGTGGTCAAACAATGGCAGACGCCGGGACCTTCGAGGAAGACTTTGTGACGGCGGCGTACGTAGAGAACACGTCGGTGGGATTCCTTACCCCCACCGAAGAGATTCTCCTGAACGTGACGAGCTCAGAAGACGGTATCACGCCGCGAGACCCGTCCCCAGCCCTGCTAAAGACTGCCCTGATGTTCATGACGGGTGTACTCAGTAACGTTATCGCCCTGGTGGTCCTGTGTCTGTCCCGCAGAGAGAGACGCCGCTCAGTGTTCTACACGCTAGTGTCCGGCCTCGCATGGACCGATCTCATCGGCACGCTAGTCGTCTCACCCTTCGCTCTTATAGTCTACGCCAATAACTTCAAATGGGTCGGCGGAGAACCTCTCTGTAAGTTTCACGCTTTTAACATGGTCGCTTTCGGACTGAGCACCAATCTTATCGTAGCGGTCATGGCTGTTGAGCGGTACATTGCACTGAGCCATCCTTACTTCTACAACATCCACATAGACCGTAAGAAAGCTCGTATCGCCATCGCCTGTGTGTGGGTATACACCATCCTGTTCTCTCTCCTACCGTTTGTCGGGGTGGGGAGGTACGAGATCCAGTACCCGGGCACGTGGTGCTTCTTCAGCACCGCCGGGGACCTGACGTTAACCGAGGCGGTGTACCCCTACGCCTTCGCCGCCACGGGTATCCTCATCATCCTGGGGACGACTGTCCTGAACGTGTCGCTGATCTTCACCATGTTCAAGATGCGGAGACGGTCCCTGGAGATGCAGACGTGTCGGGAGATGAGACGGCTGCGGAAGGAGAAGGAGATAGAGATCCAGATGGTGGTCCTGCTGGTGGGGGTGACCGTGGTCTTCACTATCTGCTGGGGACCTATCATGGTACGTACAGCACACATGGGTAGCTATACCCAAAGTTACAGTTTAGAGATAGCTTTTAGACTAAAGTAGACATATTCTATACTGTTCTACACTATTTGTTTATCTCCTTTCATGTTACCCTCGGGCATGGATTTGCAATAAAGTATCATTATAGTCTAGTATCTAGCAACGTTTTGGGTTGATCGAAAAGTAGTATTAAATGGTCATGTAAAGAGTTAGGCTAGCATTTAGAGCTGCACATAGGCAACCCAGCAGTCACAAAAGTCTAGTAGAGACTAGATACATTTACATATAGTCAAACGTGGGTATTGAGCTCATACGTCCTTCAATAGACTTAAAAACAGTGGTCACCATAGACAGGTGGTCACTAGAGAGAGGAAACTGATCACGCTATGGTCAATCTAAATGGCCACTGTGGTCGGGATGCCCTCATGCAAAGTTTGTCGATAGTAAAATATGCAATATCATACTACAGTAACGGTATTAATAACTTCTGACTCTTGCTCTCTTCTACCACTTACAACTTTCGTAACCCCACATCCCATGTGTTTGACAAGAATCTTCAGAAGAAGATCTTAGAAGACCTTAGACCTTTTAACTTTGTAAGCACCACGCTGCACACCTAGACCGTGGTCATTCAAATGAGGACAAAGTATTATTGATCTGATATAGATCGATGCTGAATAGGGAAGTTGTTTTTAAAGCCATTTTATCATTCTCATTGTTTAATCTGCGACAGTACTTCAAATCTTCAATGTTGTAGCATTTGAAAGCAGACCCCACTCTTTATACTTCATCAGTCTGCTCCTACATTGTAAGGCCTATTTTCATATTTCTATATTCTTCTCTTCCACAACTCTATCCGAAAGGTTATTGGTTCTGGACGAGCCCCAACGTCTTCTTTCATGCCCCGTTCATAAAGTATTTTCTGCCCTCTGTCTTTCTATACACCACTCTATCTTCCATTCTCTTTCCTATCTTCCCTGTTTACTTCTTCTATATGTCTCTGTCACATTCCGTCCATCCGACCATTCCTATCCATTACCTCTATCTAACGCAGCAGAAGTGGCTAATCTCATTTTACCCACGCCACTCCAATTGAGCGGATATATACATCATACACAGCCGTGTGGAAAAACGCATCCTGTTGGAGTGGTGTGGTTGTCGATTGCAAGGTCTCGTTTTTCTCTCTGAATATCGATTGCAAGTGATATATGGATTGCGTTATTGACACGACAAAATACATAGACTTCAGTATGGTCGCTCATATGAGTGTATAACTCGGTCTAACAGTTAGCACATATAATTTACAATGTAAACACACACACACATGGCTGTGGAACATACAATACTTTGTACAAAAATCGCACCTGAACGAAAACTACCTTTCGGAGGTCCAAGTAAAAAGATTGAAGCTATTTGATATACAAAAGAAGTTAAGAGCTCAAGACAAATTGAATGATCGCTTAAAAACTTCCTTTTGGTTATATTTAATTCTGTATTTTAAGTTTTCTTTGATTATTTTGTCAGCCTAATTCAATATCACTAAGGTAAACTATATGCGAGCGTACAGAAGAATGTACGATACGCCCATATCCTAGCCTCTCTCTCGATGTTTGGAGGTTAACGTTGTTCATATTTGTCCCAGCGAGACTGTAAACATTCACTTTTAATATTGTAAACCTTTACGATGTACTATCAGTGTCTAAACGACACAACAGTAAGAGATAACCAGGGCGTAAATTACTAGTATATGATACAGAGCAAGGTCGATCAATCGGAGCCTCTGGCCATATGGCCCAAACAACTATCGTAATATGAATCCAGGATTTACGGGCGGCTTGGAGGCTATGTAAGCATGTAAAAAAAAACATTGGGTTAAGATTTCACAGTCCACGGGTTGTATTTCAAAATACTAACACTGAAAATCATACATCAAGGGTTAAAGGAGGGCTCAATGGTAGAGGAAAGTGTTCTGGGTCCGTAGATACTGTTTTGAATGGTAGGTATCATTTCAACCATGCATATAACATAGGAGGCAGTAGAGAACTATTCATTTACTAGAGTATACATGGCTCGTTTTACAAAATTTTGCTGATTTGATTTAAAAAAAATAGTCAGTTTCAAAATAAACATTTTGGCGTTGTTGAGTTTCCCTTTAACGTGGTGTAACGTTAGGTGCTACCCCAAGATATATTTTATGACAACTGAGTTTATATCTTACCACCGCGTACGTTATTTTTATAGATTATTTTTGGTCTACTTAAAGGAGAAGGGAGAAATGTCAACTAGGGGAGGGCTTATCTGGAATGGACTAAAGTGAACCCAATTCTCCGGCGTCAACATACCGAGTCATTGACCGTGTTGTCTGGGAACAAACAGAGTAACATGTGTAACAGATTCGTACACACAGATTCGGTAAATAGGGCGAGTCAATACTTGGTGTGAACGGAAGTTGGAGACCTTGTTACAATGTAGCTGGGGTTGGTAAACAGAACTGTGCTACAAACTCACACATGTTATTCTAAATGTCCTCACAAGATATTATCGCCATTTGTTCACATTTGAAATGTGCTGTAAGCTAATTTGAACCTTTACATTTGGAAATAAAGAGCGCTGAAAAAGTCGATGTATGAGATTATTAGCCGTTTAAAACCTCCATAGCTAATGTTACTAAACAAGGAAGATAAAGCAGAAAGAAAAGGGATTAGATAATCAATAAACGATGTCTATTGACACTTGCCGGTACTGGGTTGTGTGTAGTTCACGATTTGGCATTGGTGTAAATACTGAAGACACGGATGTCATTGCAACGTACATGTACGTACATGTATGCACAGAAACAATTTCGTTATGTTGTACCATCCAACGTAAAATGCACACAACATGAAAGACGTACATACAGAACAAGCTAATGTCGTGCAAATCAAACCGAAGCAACGTGTCTACATCTTCTAATCTTGGCAATAAGTTTTGGTGAGACATTTTCTTTTCTTTTCTACTCCAACAGGGTTTAAGAGGCTTTATCTGATCTTTAAACAGATTCATGAAGACTTCTCACCCAAGATAAGATACTAAAAGCAATAACGGAGTACTGATAGTTAAGACGGGCATGATGTCTGTCTAAGATCCTGGGCGCCACATGCATGTTGTCGTGCTGTCAGGACGGGAGGGACAGTCGTACATCTTCCTGTCACTCATCACATCACTGATCAGGCTTTGCTGTCAATGCCGGATGTTTGACACAAACGCAGAAATTGTATAGGTCTTGTGTAGCTTGTTATATATCCATCTATGCCCTATATACACCGCTGTACATGTTGAAGATTTTCCTCTGTCATGCAACACCAAAATTTGCTTACCTCGAATTTTCAGTCGCAATTCCGTCGACCTTCTTGAGTTCTTCGCTTCGGGAGTGATGATTCAGTTACTCTGATGTGTTGCATGGCAGTGGAAAATCTTCAATATGGATTACATCAACACAGATGAGCTTTCATGCCACTGTACATGTTCTTTTAACTAAAGTTAACAATGGTTGAGTCTGGATTATAGTATCCTACGCGATTATACATATGACTGTAAGAATCTTACAAAAGCTGTCTGCGAAAAAGTCGAAATAGTGCTTATCATTTTCGCCATGTTTAACGAAAATGCCTGGGCGCCATCGTCGTAAGTTTACCGAGTCTCCCATGCGCCCCCCTTACGTAAGCGGGGAGTATGGGAAACCGGTAAACGTTATAAAAACGGTTTTTGTGTGTTCTTGAATTGAAGCAATCTTTCTCTAATTTCCCAGCAGATGCATTGCTTCCGGCCGTTCGTCTACGAATTTTTACTTTAGTTTCTACGTCTTACAGCTTGCGTCGCTTTCTATTTCACGCCCAACTTGCCCTTCATAATGGTCTGAGTCCAGACTCAACTAGAATCCCTTGGTGACTCGGAAAAAAATTCATCTTGTTCCCTATGGCTAATTGTATGTACAGTCTCAAATTAAAAGTAAAGCAATGGACTACACACCACTTATTTCTAATCAACTAGGCAACCTAAGCAATATTAGCCCGCGTCAGGGTTGTAGAACTTCAATTATCAAAGTCAAGTTTTGGGCACTTTTCTTCGTAATAAGATGAAGCAACTCTATTCCACATTCAATGAGCAAATATTAAATGCCGCAGTGGTGCTAGGACGCCGTGAAGTCTAATTTTTGTGGGTCACCGCTCAAAGTATGAAATAATGATGTAAATGTGTAAATATAGTGCAGTAGATATCAACTTCATACAGACTGCCTAATCCATAATATTTCGACTTTTAAGGCTCTAATATTGCTTATGTTGCCTAAGGTACTGCATTCACTATTGTGGGGTTGAACTTCTTTGAGTGGGCACTATATGTATATATGAACTGATCCGCGCCGCATCTGTATAAAGCCGGGTTTTATAGATTCGGCCAACTAGGGCGGAGTTAGCCGACCATAGAACAAATCTGGTTGAGTCCCTCAATATGGTAGGACTATGAGATAGTTCAAAAGTATCACCTACACAGAAATATGATTGAAACGTCTGCGACATTTCCAGACTATAAAGCTTAGTGGTTTAGACACTGTATTAGCCGGTAGTGCTAACATGGCCGTTCCGGACACCACGGTTGGTTACCCCAGAACCTGAACGTGAAGCCCCCGGACACGACTTAATGTTAGTAACTTACGATACAGCTTCTTCTGATGGCCACCCCGCCTCGCTATGGGCATCAAAGCACGCACAAAGACCGTTAGAGTTGACAGGGTCATGAAGTTCAAATTTCCGGGGGCACAGGGGTCACTAACGCGACATTTTCGCCCTTTAAACACCCAGATGTGTCTATAAATGTCAGACTACAGATCAGACGGTCACAAAGTTTTGTTTTAGGTAAGAATGTGTCTTGTGTAAGTCAAGACTTTTTTTGGACATTGTATTGGCTATCACGTTTGGATTTGAATGACATACATGATACAAAGTATTAGGAGAAAGTAAAAACGTGACGGAATTTTAAAGTAGATAACAGACACATATCATGGCATATTGTATCATATTCACGACACATCAAATTGGATACGTTCAACTTTTTAGGGGGAGGGCGGAACTTCTGTGCAAATACAAAGGGCCATACATCACATGTAAAAAGGTACCAAATACGTTAAATGCTGGATTCTTTGAAGTACAAAAGTAGATACATGTGGTCAATTTTAGCATCCCGTATATGGAGAATATATATACTGCCAGCTATCATGCGTATGATATGTTAGATTCTATTCTACTTGAGAGCTTGTTTAGACCTATTACAAAGCGTACGTACATATTAGTTTGATAAACGGGACCATTAAACAGGAAAATCTATTTTTTTATGAAATGCAGTAACAAGAGGTGAAATATGAAGGCAATGAAATTATAATTTTCATGCCTTCAAATTATGATTTCAAATATTTCTGTCGCTTCACTTACACGCAGGCAGCAATGCTTCTCTTTTTAATACAATTATCATTCTTATTTTATTTGTTGGCATGGATTCACACATACTCATAAGAAGATCTATACCCAACTCTCAACCTAATGGCCAAAGCCACTTAGAGAACCTCAGCGACAAATCTAGGTTGATGTACACTTTACACTTCCTTCACTATATATACACTCGATATAAGACCACGTATCAAGTCTAGACATATCCAATACCCATGTTAGCTATAAGACTAGAAAAGTTCGAGGGCTCAGTGGTCGTTATCTAGGCTTTCAGACAAGGCCACTTTGACAAATCACAGTGTAGAAAAATCAATTGTTAGATCAAATGCTGGTTCCGGTGTACTAAACAGTTCACATAATGCGTAGACATGTATAAGTAGACCATGTATAACCCTATACACTAAATAAACGGTGGCACGTATGAAATATGGTACATTTGACAGGAATTATAGAAAGATTCACTCGTTCAAGAAATAATAAACTCTGTAATAAAGTGGAGAATAGCATGGATAAGCAAGAATCCTGATAGAACGTGACATTCTGTTGTTATAACCTCGTTAAGGTCACGGCCTAACGGAACAAAACGTATCCCTTCGACTATCAGAAAGTTTGGATAACAAATTTTACAGATTTTATATCCTCCCAAGTCATAACTTATACTCTTTCTCCCACGCATCAAGTGACCCCGTTCATAAATCATGTAGCCTTCTCATCGGTGCTTGTCAAATTGTAGACAAATATAGTTCGTCTGTACAGTCTACATATAGATCAAAGGACGTTGTGATTAAAACGTACCGCCGACATATCGTATTTTTGGACGATGTTACCCAACATAGGAGACCCCATAGGGTACCATGGTGCCCGCTTAGTGACCTATGGACTGTACCATCACAGGTGACTGAAGAGGGAGGAGTGATAGTTTATCCACAGAAAATAACTTTAAGGTTGATATTTTTATAATGTTGTTGGGTTTTCTTATCAAAACTGAGTATTCCTAATTCATCTATGCAACTAATCTAGGAATCGATTAATTGATTTAAGCAACCAATACACTATGACAGCTATAACGTTAACATTCTGCAAATAAAGAGAAAGGATATATAGAAATTTGCAAATACAAAATACGTGTAGATGTTTAAGGAACGTTTTTGAAAGAAATATCTATGTATCTATCTATGCCATGATGTAGACATTATAATACGCGTGATATGGTGCAGAGTTTGGTAAGTAAAAATATATGCCCATACTTTAAAAGTTCAAAGCTTAAAGCACCAAAGGTGCATAACTGTGTAGCGAATTTCAAAACTAGGTTGGGACTAAAAAATGGAGAATAGTGTATTTAGGTATTCATGGGTCTAAGGGATACACAAAATCACAAGGAGAGATTTCCCCTATATTGTCCTCTGGATGACTTCTATGTTGACATTACGGAGTTCATCTGTAACAGCAATGTTTAATCAGTGTCTGCAGGAATGGTGACAAATTCTTGGCGGGTCCTCAAGTTCAACTGGTTACGGTACCAAACGACATTGTTATGGGAATAGGGACTTCTAGCTGTCGTGGAAGACATTTTACGGAGCAATTCAAAGGAAAACCTTACCACTTTAAGACGAATAATGCTCACCAAACAACCAAAGCTTCTGTACGACAAAATCACATTCTAATCTGAGATTAACAACTCAGTATCAAACAGACTACCAAATAAGCAAAATCTTGCTTACTTGCAAAATCAGACTACCAAAACCAAAATCCAACTCTAATAAAAGGCGCTTTCTGTACAGGATGTCTCAGTTGTGGAACAACACAGGCGTCAATGTATGCATGGTGT
>NC_049993.1:11699490-11726900 GCF_000003815.2 Branchiostoma floridae | reverse complement strand
TAAGGTACCTACATACCAAAAATCATGAAAATCTGTTATTCCCTTCTTGAGTTATCCTCGTCAGAAGTTTTTGACAAAAATGCCCCTGCTATCCCAAAACTAGACGCTAGGGGGCCCAAACTTATGTCATTTTTTCCTGAGCACAAGAGCTATCTAATACTTAAAAATCTTGACCATAGCATGTTCAGAACACCGAGATAGCAAAACCGGAAGTTGCACTGCAGTACTAAGGTCACACACCAGGGGGCCCAAAATTGACCTTGACCTTCGTCTTCCCAACCCCTACCCACATACCAAATATCTTCGTAGTCCGAATAATGCTCACCAAACAAGCAAAGCTTCTGTACGACAAAATCACATTCTAATCTGAGATTAACAACTCAGTATCAAACAGACTACCAAATAAGCAAAATCTTGCTTACTTGCAAAATCAGACTACCAAAACCAAAATCCAACTCTAATAAAAGGCGCTTTCTGTACAGGATGTCTCAGTTGTGGAACAACACAGGCGTCAATTAGCAAGATATTGGACTGTAAATATTGCCTTTAATGATGTTATTTTTGATCTCTACTGTCACTGTATGTCTCTGTATGTTTTAATTGCAATGTGTAAATATGAACGTGTAGACCACAGGAAAACATCCTCTTATGGGGCTAATTGTGGATATAATTGTAATTATAATTGTACTAATTAATAAATGTGCAACTGTTCATCCTAGTCATTTTGCATGGTAGGGTACATAGCCACCATGCGCAAGACTTTCCAAGTATAGACATACATACATACATACGATCTAAGGTAATGCATGCGTTATGTCAGAATTCCTTTCAAGCTATTATCACTATATAAGTAAGAGTTTTGGGATCTGACGACCTTGTCAATGCACTGTACATTCAAGGTCACTTAATCAAGATAAGAGTTTGAAAAATGATATCGACATAATATATACATGTATTATCAAGGTGCATCTTTCTATGCTTAGAAAGTCTTGTGATTGTTAAAACCGTTGAAGGGAACCATTTTCACATCGTCTAGGGGTTAGTGCTATTGTCAGATTGCTAATGGTCACCCTGTACATCTCAGCGAACCACCAATGGGCGATCGATGGCATGAAACAGCATAAGTAAGGCTAGATCTGCTCATCCAGACTGTGCGCTACTCCCTACTGACGTGTCTGGTACTACCTGTGATGGCAGGTAACCCATGATGAATGGGTCTTTGTCTGTACTGACTCGTGCACACACTTGGACTGCAGACAAAACCAAAGCTACTGTTCCCTTGTCGTCAGATTACTTAGAAAGGTATGCAATCTGTGATTGAAATTTGCTCCCTCTGGTTGCAGTACATTACAGAAATGGAACAAAGTTGTTTTCTTTAAATTTGTTGCACAGTGAAAGGGATTTTCCACCAACTTTCGGCAGTCCCGCTACCTTCCTCAGGGCAGTACTGACTTAGTTACACTATGCTTCCCACTGCTAGGTGACGCTGCAGTAAGCATAATACGGTCCCAATCGTGACTAAGCTTGTATCCCCCTCAGGTTCATGACTGATTTAGATGTGAGTGGAGCAAGCTTGTAGCAAATCTGTAGTCTCTACCAGACTCCCGCCTGGCCGAATATTAATAGGGGACTTTGACCAAGCTGGAATAAAAGTCTAGTAGGGCCTAGGAGTGAACTGACTGACTGAAAACACATGGATAGCAACTTATTTGTCCCTATTTGGCCAAATTCTTCTTTTTTTTAATCCATCTGACACGTCTGCCTGCAGAAAATCTGCATACCGTAATCAGCTAGAATAAAAGTCAGTAGGAGTTAATTGGCTTAGGATTGAACTGACTGACTGAAAGCAACTTATTTGTCCCTATTTGCCCAAGTTGTTCTTTTTTTAATCCATCTGACACGTCTGCCCGGAGACTAGAAAATCTGCATACCGTAATCAGCTCGTGCAAAGATCGTGACTTCTATGATTCATTATCCAGTCAACTACCATTTTAGTTTCAGTTATGAAACACATTACCAACACTTGACTTCAATGTGACCATAAAACATTATTACAGGCTATTTTCATTCGCCCACGTGCACCTGTTTCGCTCTACCGCACAGGGTAGTCATCATCAGCTGACTCATATGCAAGCATCGACCTTATTCAAAAGTCTTTGTGACTTTAATCAAGTCTAATGCACCACACACTTGTCTGTTACACGGCAATCAATTGTTGCTCTTTCACCTCCGTAACCTCCCATTTTTCATCTCCAGGTGCGCATCATCCACAACACGTCAGGGGGCGCCGTTAACCACGCCGCAGACCTTTTAGCGATCAACATGGCGTCCATCAACCAGATCCTGGACCCGTGGGTCTACATCTTGTTCCGGAAAGAGCTGCTGATTCTGTTCTTCCGATTCTTACGGGTCATCCTGTGTGGAAAAGCCCGGATGTCGATCGAGCCGTCCATTGGTTCGGGCGGGATCGGTTCGGGCGGTAGGACGGAAGGACCGGGGAGACCTGCCCGGTTTCAGGAGGACTTCAGTGTTATAGTGAACGGCAGCACTCAGAACAATCAGATTGAGATGACTGAGCTAGTTTAACAAAATCTATCCTTTTTTTTTCTGTACAAACGTGAAAACATTTTAGAATTGGGGACGCACAGCAAGAGAATCTATATCATAATTGTAATGTGTATTAACTGCAATTTTTGCAAAGAGGACCAACAATTATGTCGACATTGGATTTCAGCCGAAGGCCAAAGATATCGTGGAGTTTTCTAGCTTTAACTGTGACTCTCCTATATAGGGCAGAGGTTGCAGGACACATATAGGCAATATAGATGTATCTGTTTGTATATAACGGTAGAAATACATCATGACATGGCATTTACATTATAGGCCATAACCGACCATTGGTACTAGGGAGTTACTAGTATCCAGCAGATTATTTTATGGTAAGCAAAAATAGATTGTTGTTGTGTCATAGTATGCAGTATTGTTACATTTCATACATCTGTACGCGTTGAAAATGATGATTGATACATTACATTAGTACAATCATAAAAGCTGCACATGTATTACTGAATGCAAACCACCCATATCAGTCCCTCCAGGCCTAGATGCCGCTTTCAAGCCGAATTGGGTGTGTTGAAGCGCCAGCTAGCGGCGCCCGCTATACTGCCAAGATGAGCACATGTAATAGCAGATGATTATGCAAAATAATCAGAACTTGTAGAGTCATGTACATAGTTATCAATATTACTGAGACTACTGGCACTATTCTGTCTTTCTTTTTGTGCAATATCTACTATAACAATGAAAAACTTAATACGCGTAGTGGTACAGGACAGAACATGCACAAACAATAATTGTACTAGTATCCGTCAATTCCTTTGGCTACAGAAGAAAGTGTTGTACATAATTAAATGATGTATACCCACCCTAATATCTATATATATATGTACATATAATATTCACATACATCTACGCACACGCACATATATTCTTCACAGTGAGTTTTGGGTTTGAGTATTCAAACACGATATTCATAAAATGCATTTAGAGTTGTATATCAATTACGTATGATAAGCTGTTGTTAAAGGCGAATAAAAACTTCTTCTGTTATGTCTTCTATCATCCGATTCTTTCTTTAAAGATCAATTTAAGAAAATAATCTTTGGGTATAGAGTTGGACAGGGGGCTTTGTTTGTACCTATCGAAGGTGGCACAGAGAACCATTCGATGTAGTGCTCTTTTCCTTCACAAGATGTCGCTCTTGCCCATTCAATAGCCTAGTGTAGTGTAACAGTCTCTATCAGAGATGGGGTCTCAGCTACGTTACGCCTCAAAACGACAAGTGCTGACAAGATCAACAAACGTCTTTTGTAAGAACAAGCACAATTCAGCTTTTCCCTTCTCGCATATACTTCCTTAAGGTTAACTTACGTCTGGATGCTAATGATAGAATACTAAGTACAAAAGGAACCCGGAAGTTGATGATAAGCACATGATCTTGACGAATAGCCGCAATATCCGGTCAAGAAAAACAATCCACGTGGGAACCGGATATAGGTCAGCAATCGGTTGAGTGTAATGCAGTTTATCAGGCATGATATTGTATGTGATAATTCCGGAGAGGAAATTCACGCGACGTACATTACGTAATATTTATTGACCAACGTCCATCGCCATTAGACGTCGTGCTTACTCATCGTCAGTGGTATATCGCTGGCATACACTTCCTTTGGCACGACGCGCATCTATAGGTGGTGTCTCACTGCACTTGGGGCAGTGGACTGTATAAATATGTATCAATATGAAGTAATTTTCTAGAAACTCTACAACTTATGTTACGATAGCCATCCTTCTACTAAGGGTGAATATGTTTGGGCAAGACATCAGCAGACAGTATGATTATGATATATTCAATCAAAGAAAAGAAAATCGTTTCTAGAAAGGTCGTAGGTACACAGTACAAAATTGACACTTCACTATACAGTCCTCAGAACATTTGAAGGTTACCCTAAGGCTGTTTTATATTAGAACGCCATTAAAGTTGTCCTTGTGAACATCCATAAATCATGGGCGGTCTTTGAAGAGATGAAAGCAAATCAAAGCCTTTCCATACGTGAAGTGACCAAAGAAAAAAGCTACATTGAAACATCCCTCGTTTACAAGTACATGAAAGCTACGACAGGGTTTTGAAAGGTTTCTAATGTTCACTCGTCCTAAAGTAAACTGCTATGAAAGCTACGATGTAAATGACAGGGTTTAACAAGTTTCTAACATCCATTCGTCCTATCGCGGGCAAATACATAAAAATTCATTTGCCCATTTTCCTATGTATTTCCACTTCCAGCAATAGAATTTGTTTTATTGTTGGCTCTCTTTTTCTGTGTTGACCAATGCTTGATGCCAATGCTTAATGTTGTTAAAATGTAAACAATAACATTGTGACATGGACCATGAATTCGGTATACCAATATCACAAGGCGAAGGACTGTATTAAATATGAAATAATTTTCTACAAACTCTATATGTTACGATAGACAGCTTTCTACTAAGGGTAGTTCGCGAATATATGTGGGCAAGACATCAGTAGAGACTTTGAAACTTTATCTAAAAACCCATTAGAGACGTGCCCTAGGGCACGCCACTAACCTTCAAACAGCAGACAGTGTGATAATCAAAGAAAAGAAAATCGTTTCTAGAAAGATCGCAGATAATATTGCTACAAAACTGACCATCGCTAAACAGTCCTCAGAACATTTGAAGGTTATCCTAAGGCTGTTTTATATAAGAACGCCATTAAAGTTGTCCTTCATTCATAAATCATGGACATTCTTTGAAGAGATGAAAGCAAAGCAAAGTCTACGTGAAGTGATCAAAGAAGAATGCTACATTGAAACATCTCTCGTTTACAAGTAAATGAAAGCTACGACAAGGTTAAAAAAGTTTTCTAATATTCACTCGTCCTTAATGGGGCAAGTAAATAGAATTACTTGCCCGAACCAACTTTTCACTTGCCCAAAATTTGATAACATTTTTCTATGAATTTTCACTTCCATCAATAGAATTCTTTTATTGTTGGCTCTCTTTTTGACTGTGTTGACCAATGCTTGATGCCATAGCTGTGAAGAATAACAAGTATATCACAATCTCACTCATGGAAAAACCTTACTTGGGGTAGGACATGCACTTGTCCCATTAGCATTTTTACTTGCCCGGGACAATTGGACTTGTCCGACGATGGTACCGAAGTGACACATAAGCTCTCTATTGCGTAAGCCAAAAAAAATACGTTTTAATACAACTACATTGTGTATGAGTTAACAGAGCTCAAAGCAATATCAGGGCATTTACACTGGAAAGGTAAGCAAACTGCGAACGACGTGAAAGAAGTAAGTAGCGCTAGATGAAAGCTGAAAGGGAAATATTGAACAAGTTTGCACACACTGCATTGTTCAATTTGGCAGTTTGACGACAAGCGCTTCACAAAACCCTACCGGCTAAGACCGGACCGCCACACAGTAAATGCCTTTATTATTGCGCACCTGTTGTGACAAAACGTGACAAAACTACCGTCGGCAGAGGATAAAACGGTCATTTTGGAGATGATAATATTTACTGTACCCCAAGTGGACTGTTTGATAATGCCAAGCGGCGTCCCTGAGTAGTGCTTTATGTGATTGTTATTGCCTAATATTGGGAACAAGTGTCTGATAGGGACTGCAATAAATAAGAATAAGAGTCATAGCTGACAACTTGAAAACATTTACACATGCTTCGAGGGGCACTGAACCGAATGAAACAGCTTTGAGTGTTTTCAAATCTAAGCCTTAAAAAACTGTAATAACTATGTAGCAGCACTATAAAACTAACATAATGTTGACTGAAAAATTGCAAGGGAGTAAGCTTACGAATAACCGGGGAGTATCGACACTCAAAAATGCTTGAATGATTACACAATTAATCAAGATATTTGTTGCATTCATTTATGCGTTCCCAACCAAGAAAAGCGGAGGAAAATCTTAAGTGTTAAGAAAATCGATCGAATACTTCCGTTGTGGTTTGAAGATCTCCTTTGTCATTCTGTTGTGTCCACAATAAAATCCCGGATGAAGTGATAAGTTTAGGAAACTTGGACTTCTCGTCAGTCGACGGTCACGTGCGAACGGAAGTGACGTCATTGGCCGTGGCCCAAAACAAACAGGTGGTCTGATATCAGCACAATGTTGTCATTAATCAAGGTTCAGGGTCAAAAGTCAATCGTTGAACAACATGGAACAAAAAGTAAATCATTAATCTATGCCGCCGAATCTCTTGTCCAAGTCGTCGCGAAACAGTAGTGAGAAGTGTTACACGTTAAGGTCAATGGAAAGGTACATGTAAATTGAAAGGTTGCGAGAGTTTCATGACAAAACACAAAATGGCGGACAACTAACGTTACTGGCTGCATAGTCCTTGACCGATTACTCTTTGAGTTTTTCTTGCTCTACTTGCACACATGCGTAATTTATTCGTGTTATTTTTACATTTATACACGATTCTACGGTATATAGATTTATATGTCAGTTGTTGGAAGTGTTGAGGTTTTGAAAGTGCTTTATGGATAGAGGGTAGAAAGAACTGTGGGTTGGCAAGCCCAAAGTTGCTGTACTGTAACTGTAACTCTACGCTGCTTTTTCAAAAGGTTGTCTTGCTACGAGTATTTTTGTTAACGACCTCATACTATAGGGGTTTGTTGGTGAAGTGGATTTGGAAAATACAGACAGTCGACCCTCTGGATGTTTCTTTGTGAATGTGACCGGTCAGTGACCGAGTAGTTTGTTTATACAGGCGTTAATTAGGTAACGTTAGGACTTGCACTGTTGGTGAATAGACATCCAGATAGACACGACATACAAAATTTTCATACTTTAGCATGAAACATTAGAGAAATGCAACATTAGGGACACAACAAATGCAACATATGGAAAGATTCGTTCAGCTAACTGTCTATTTCTTTCCCGTTTAACGATATATGGAACGACGTGACCTTAGGTTACCTTTCACAATGCCCCTGTATCTCTTGAAAGAGAATATCCCTATCTGACCAATAGAATCTTTTGTCTTATAGCTGAAGGACATTGGTGTTTTGTTGCCAGCTTGACGTCATTAACGTAAGAGGAGTGTCTGTACATGTTATTGTCCTGTCTCCTGGCAAGCAACCGGTAAAACAAAAATTTGAATAAACCAATGAACGGAGAACATGAAAAAGTACTTACCAGTCACGTCAGTAGATTGCGTCAGAAAGGCTTCATCTATTAAAGATGTGGCAGGTGAAACGCTTTGTTATTGCCATACACTAGTTCATGTCAGGACAACAAGATAACATGCATGTCAGGACAAAATTTCTTGTACGTAACTTCATATCTATATAACGATTGCATGACGCCATTTAGAGAAAATATCAGACCTTCGAATTCACAATGGCATATAGATTGAGTTATAACCCCTCCCACCTCTTACAGAATGTAAGACGGGCATTCTACCCTATTGCCGTATTATGTTCGTTAAGGTTCTTGAGTAACGTAATCGTTCAGTTTATAAGAAGTTTATTTGCAAGTTCGTGCCCGAGGGCTAATTGCAAATACATGGTATACACATAGTGACAATGGACAGTCATAAACAATATTCTAATCTAATACTAGTGTTGGCTATTTCTAAACCAAACCTTCGCTGGTCATACATTTCAGAAAACTTTGAGCATTGCATTTCTCAAGGAAGACGTGGATGTCTATTTCATAGCATGATTTGTAATTGACACCAGGTAAAAGACAATAGCTCAGCAAATCATATGAAATGTCTTTTTTTTCTTACTCACCGTGACTAGTAAAAAAAAACCACAGACTATTTGTACGTGTGTATCCATTCTGACCGACGATAACTTAACAATTTCTAAACCATCTGCAAAACATATGGCTCCTAACTTTACTCAAATAAATACAACTGCTATGTTTGCATTCATTATCGCTGGGTTGTTTCTTTGATAATTCTATAAACTCTATATCTATCACTCCTGCGAAACTGTCAGTGTGACATACTTGATGCTATAATCATATCAACATCCGTGGTATCAAAGAAAGTACTTCAGTCCGTTTTGAAAACTGAGTGGCTTACACAGCTCGTCATACAAAGGCCGGTGCGCTTTATAGTATAAGAGACTTATTAACCCACTTGCCCTGCTAACTACACAACGTGACAGCTTGCACCAGGTCACATTAACCGAACTATAGTACTTTCACGGCCTCAATTTGTTTTGCAGCGGACAAATGAAGCATGTCGGATCGAATTATATCATTGATGGACCACACTTGTCGTGCACGGATGTTACGACTCCTTTCATTGGTTCCTGAGGAGAAGTTACGACTTTTGTGTCGAGAAATCGAATGATGTGACGTCAGTATGGAATGAGCGTGAGTAGTTGACTTAGTTCCGGTGAGCACACGGCGAGGGAGGCGGACCCTCACCATCAGCACCTTTGTCACACGGTGTTGGTTGGAAAATAAATCGAACGCCAAGTAAACAAGAATGTTTTGTCGCAAGGGGACTCTTTTCTTTGTGGTCAACACAAGGCAAAGTCGACTAGATTTCTAAGTAACCCCTCTCGTCTTACTCGTCACAATTAAGACATGTATTTGTTTAGCATTAGCGTGTCTCGAGTGGGTGAAATGCCGCGCTTGCTTACGCACAACCCCGCCCGGGTTATATCACGGGGCGGCGGGTCGGGTTACCCCTGTATATAAGTGGGTTGGTTGCCGCTGGGTGTTTAGAACCAGGCATCATGCCAGCTCAGAAGGAAGTCCTCCCTGTCACAGGTACAGACGAGTCCTACATCATCAACCATGTGGAGAGACCTCAGGTCAGCATGTTGAGAAGAGACCAGGAGGAAGTGCGTCAGCTCAGCGCCAGCCACGGCAGACTGGGCCCGAAAAAAGACGACTTCTTGGGGAGTCTGTCCAAAGAGAAGATGCAGAAATCCGTACCCTTGCTGCCGCCCATCATCCGGACGGGGACGCCTGGGTCGCCGTACCCGTCGAGATCCCCAGTGGTCACCCCACGGCACGGGACACCGTACGGCTCCCTCGGGAGTTCTCCCGAGTACTCGCCACGACTTCCGCGGAGCAGGTCAAACCCTCTCCCGCCGCTACAAGTCGTAGGCTCCGATCCGGGCCTTGACTCGTTGAGTCCGGCGCTCGGCACAACTCCACAGGCTAGTCCGAAGCCGTCCAAGCGTGTGACGATCAACGCTGGGGTGCCGATGGGCTCGAGCACGTTCGAGCGAGCCCTGACGGAACTAGCCGACGAAGAGTTAGCCGAGGACGCGCAGAACATCGTCGGTTCTGCCGATCTTGACGCCGTCGTCTGTAAGTTGGCCCTGACGGAGACCCCGGACTTTATTGAAGAAGAAACGGCAGAGGAGATAGAGCAGGAAAACGCCGACAAGCCCGTGAGTTCTAAGATCATCTCAGACTACCTACCTGTCACACCCGACACACCGTCTTCCCCAGTGGTAAGAAGAAGAGGGAGACTTGTTGTTACGAAAGGACCGAGACCAAAGTCTCTAGATGACTCGGACTTGAACGGAAATGTGTCGGACTCTAAGAAAGTGACGAAGTCGCCGCCACGATCTCTGACGCCCTCGCGGGAGAATATCGGCCCTCTCACGCCGAGGACGCAGCGGCGTTTCCGGGTGCAGTTTCATGAGAACACGGACAGGGCCGTGGTGAGTACGTCCGGGGAGAGCCCCGTGCCGCCGCGGACTCCCATCAGCTCGCTCCGCCAGATGAACGAGGTGGTGACGATGATCAACCAGGCCGTCCTACACTCCGGTAACGTGTCCCACCGCAGGCTGCTCTCCAACCCCAGACTAGCGGCGCTGAGGAAGGGAGACCCGCACCACTCCTCCAACCCAGAACTCTCCATCCAGGAAGCCAAGCAGGCACGCTGGGTCCGGAGACGGGAATCCAAGACGGAATCCCTCTCCGACTTGGACATCAGGAGCTTAGTACGGAAATCAAGCGACTGATGCTAAAGCAATACAGCTAGTTTTCAAACTTTGTCAGGACAAATACCACAAATCAGAACTGTATCCTGTTATTTATGCCAACTGTGTGCAGACTATCTGGTAGAATGTAGAATTCGAAGACGACGTTCATGTTTCACTTGTGAGAAAAACAAGAACTGATTCAGCCCCCATCTTTGCAACACGACACTTGCATGGTTTGAGTTGAGGTATGTGTTGTTCAGCCAGATGTTTATCACTGTATCAATGTAACTAATACCTGTGGTCGCCACCATGTGGCTTTCTTCCGTTGTAAATACGATTTTCCACAGTACTGTTCTTGATATGACGAATAACAGTGGATGAAGTTTGACAAGGGCCGCAAAATCACTGGTATAATATGCTACAAAAATAGCTTGCTACGGGCATTATTTACAACATGAAATAATATGCAATGTTGACATTTGTTTGATTCTTAAATACTACATACCGAAAATCTGCTGTTTACATCTTTGATAGTTTATCTAATGATAAAGGAACTTTATTGCTACTTTAGGGAAATGTTAAAGTTACTTCAGACGTATTTATTGCATCTATGGACTAATTTAAATGAGGCATGAGTTTCATAAACAGTTAACTTAAATCTGTACACATGACAACTTCTGTATAAAGACGACCTGTCCATTATGGCCACTTATGTGGTCCTGTAAGATTATTTTCCTTAGCATTACGAAACCTGTGCACAGCGAGCACCTGACCAGATCTACATGAACTGTACAATATTTTTTTTTTCTCGAGTGAGAGCTCGGACAGGTTTGATTGTTCAGTAGATTTGTAAAAGTCCACTTCTTCCGGGTCACTACTCAAAGAGAGTAAATATTTTCCATGGTCCACTTGTTCCCAAAGGTTTGGCTAACCTGTAACGACAACAGTCGCACGGGAATACAAACACACACGTAACTGTTGCAGCAACACCGGCCTGAATAGTGAATATAGGTGCCCTACTTGTACAGAAAATGCACCCCTAACACAATGTACAGCTAGCAATTGTATATCTAACTTATTGAAACTTGTCATACATTACGTGTGGAAAGATTAGTTGAGATAAAAGTTTTGTACAAAACTTTATGTGTCTTTTTTTTCTGTGTACTGTCTGCATTGATATTTTTACTAGTAATTTTTACATATACCGTAAATGCCCATGTACTGAGCAGTGACTAAACAGTAGTAATCTGCGCTGGTTAAAGAAAACAGAACGGAACAGTAGATACATCCGGCTTACATTACAACAAAGCTGAAAAAAGAAGCAGAATTAATCGCTCTTAAATATGACAATAGAATGATTATTATCAACATGAAAACATAGAAACTGTAACAACAACAAGGATACATCCACCATTGTTCTTTAAAATACGAACAACAATAAGATTGATAACGAAAACATATAAACATTCACATGCTATACGCTGACGGCATTGCCATCTACTGAACATATCTCTTGTGAAGAAACGCTACTTCCCCAAAACACTCAGTAAGCAAAATATAGCCTCAGACCTTAGCCAGGGGTTTTTAAAGCGGCTGCTTTGAGCTGCACTACGTCATGTTTATGAAAATGAGATCCTTAAAGGACTGATTCTGAGATATTTTAGATGTTCTAGAGACTACTACATATAAGAAAAGAAGCTGGTTATTTCAGATTCTAAGAGTGAAAGTGGGTGTGTCTTGCCTTGAGGCCCGTCTAAGAAGGTATCAGATATGGCTTTGCTGACCCTAAGTGTACAATTATGCTCAGTAACAGTACTCATCGCTGAAAAAGATAGGGAGACGCTGCAGCTGCAATTATCCTGATAAGCGGTGGCTCCAGGTGGCGCTTTAACTCAACTTTCCTGTATTTCTTTTCATGCAAAGTAATCCTCTAATCTCTCCCATGATAAATATCAAATTCTAAGTGATACGCATCGTACTGTGTTGCGCCTTTGTCGACAATCGAAGAAATACCACTTCTTAAGTCACAAAGGACGTCTCGGTAACCCTAAACGATTGATTCGTTTTGAAGAGAAAAGTTGTTTTTGAAACCAGTCAAAGCCTGGGGCGATAAATAGTTTTGTTGGATACTTAAGAGTTTTCTATTTCTTTGCTTTTTTTCCTGCTGTGGTAGAATTGACCTAC
This sequence comes from Branchiostoma floridae, assembly GCF_000003815.2. Classification (NCBI taxonomy): domain Eukaryota; kingdom Metazoa; phylum Chordata; class Leptocardii; order Amphioxiformes; family Branchiostomatidae; genus Branchiostoma; species Branchiostoma floridae. The sequence goes on along the minus strand of NC_049993.1, from coordinate 11,714,200 downwards.
ATTTACATGTACGGAATTTCGTCTTCTGTTTTTAGTCATTAACAAAATATAAATATTTCCTAGCACAGGAACTAAAAACACATCTAAAAACAAGTGGATACAAAGAGAGGATGAAATGCTGGACTCACTTATAATCAATAATAATTCAATGGACAATGAAGTTGTATTTAGATGTTTGAAGTGGGGAAACATGTTTGCTTGTTTCTAACTACAAAGTGCACCCCATCTTTGTTTACAGTCTGTATTCTACAGCAATATTCTACACCTACATGGACTATAACTTTCTATTTTCCTCAGACGTCTCCTCATAGAAGACTATCACTTTTATAAAGAAAACAAACCGTGAGTTCAACTTTCACGAACTCTACTGAAAGGGTGTTTACGGCGGCGAAGTCTGGGGGTCGACGGAGGTCATTTCCCAGCAGGTATTTCGTTACATCACAGGTGTTCTCGCACTGTAGTGTACGGTATCAAGGTCGTCTGTGGTGCCATTGTACAAGTAAACTCGGGAAAATACAACGATTGTTTCTCTGTGTCAAGTGTAGATTGTAATCTCTGAGCTGAGGTGTTTTTTACTGACTTATTACAAGCGGCAAAAATGTTTATGGTCTTCTCTACTTGTTCCACCGTTGAGAGCTTTTCAGCGAACCTTTAAGTTCCCATCTAGCTCCCATCGTTACACTGTGGAAGTGCCATTCTTAAAGTCCATCTACAGCAACAGCTTTCTTTCCACAGACTGCACAATTATGGAACAATGACACGGGCGTTTTCCTCTCGTGATCGTATGTAGCCCACAAGCATCCATAAGCAACTTTCGCCGTCATCGCTCATCACATTAGCCAATAGTCTCCCACCAATGATAAAATGGATATCATAAGAATTGCACAAGCTTTCTACCGATATATTATACATTCTATTTGATTATGACCGGTCAAAGTTGATATTCCAAGCGGTACCTTTTTTGCGCCGAGTACTATAGTTCGGTGCCCAAAGTGGTCTCTTGGAGTTGCAATGCGCAATCTCGTTTATAGAAATGTTCTGTACTGCTGTCGTGTTGTGTGAGTTGGTATTGGCTGTTCGCCTCCAAGTTGTCTGATCGTTACGTTTGGAAACGGGTTGAAGAAAATGTCAGGAAACAATCATCATTTTTCTTCCGACCGACCCCAACTTTCTTGCCATATTCGTAATCCTAACATTACATCAACATAATACGTTCACCGTAGCTTTGATCAACCATGCCGTATGTGCTTATTGTATCGCACCGACCTCTGAGTTAAGAGTTCGGAAATTCGAACCTTAGCTGTTGTCGTTCACCTGATATCTTTGACAAGCAACAAGTTCTACGGGAAAGGAAGTCAGCCACACTTGCTTAGAACGAGACTTTAAGGCATACGTCACATTTCCTACCCGGGGCCCGACCGGGCTGTTTGCGGAAACGAAAAATTAAAGTTTATGCCAATAGATATGCACACGACATGCTGTTGAATTATTTTGGGTCCGTTTTATGTTTTATGTTACTACTATGTAGTTTGTAATAATCTTTATCAAATCCTTGAGAATATACAATCCCCATGCATACGTCGTTGCCATCAAATGTGAGAATTGCGCATATTCCTGAATGGGTTTATGATTATGTTTTGGAGATGAAAGACTTATTTGCCCAAGGCTAGAGTGCAATTAATAAAGACATGAACGATCTGGAAATGAGATCACCGTTTGAAGTACGTCAATGCCTCCAGCTGCAGCTAACATTGAAAATAATTGGCTGCAATTACTCCCAAGGAAACGCATGTATCGTGCACGTGTTTTTGAGTTAAAGCATTGAAGGCCATGAAAGAAAATCCAGCGTTTCAACAATATTCCACCACACGAGGAATCGGTGTTCTAGACCGTTGTAGCACCACAGAACAAAACACCATCTTTATCTTTCCCTGAATCCTAATATTTGTATCTCTCTGTCAGCCCATTCCATGTATGCATATGGTCAGCCATTGTGGCCATATTGCAATACAATGTTCCTACGACTCTAACTAACTAATAAGAAGAATTGAGGGTACGTAATGTAGGATACAACAACTTTGACATTGTATGTAAAAAATTCCAACCATGTTGCTGTTTCTGAAATATCCTCGTTCAACATGTGAGATACGAGTGGCACTGCAAAAATACCTGTGTCTCTGACCCACTTTCGAGAAAATTCGAGACTGTAACGCTAGCAATGTCCCACACAAAGGGGCTCTTCAACACCCAATAAACGTGTTGACAGACATCAGACATGTGCTACTTAGGAACAAAAGAGTGTTTACAATACAACAAAGATACAGAGGTGAAACAGGTCATGTCAGGAGAAGAAAAAAGTCACTTAAGTGTTATGGATTATCGGTATTGTTAACCTGGCAGCTTGCACTGTGTTCTTTATAGAGAAATTTCAGTATTCCGTGGAGCATGTTGGCCACTTGGTACATGTTATCTTCAAGCAGATGTTCCGTCTGACGTCTACCTCCTTACTGCCACACCACTGTTACATGCCATGTATCATGCTAGCCTGATTGTAAATATTATATGCCATGTGTAAAATAGATTAGTTTCTTAGATTTTTAGATACTAGTAACCCATGTAGTTAAACTGTTCTGTATGTATTGTATGTACAAGTTGCCAAACACTGTATCCTCTACAGTTGTCGTGTAATAAAGTTCTTCTTCTGTGTTTTGTCCATTGGTGCCGTTACAATATAAGCCAGTCTGCTTGAGTAAAGCCTCAAGTCGGGAGAGAGTCGGGAGCTAGATTCGGCTATGTGTAAGCTAGGCTTTAGGCACCACTGTGTGGCTGAATGTCCTTTTTGTTCTGCTTGGAGATTAGCCAGGTTTTTGATATCGACATTTTCTGACTCACTTACATTGGGTATTTCCCAGTTGTTTGTGGGTTTCTATTGGATCTCTCTTCCATCACTGGCCGACAATCAGAAAACAGCACGTACGCATTATGTGTGTGTGAATGTAGTGCTAGCCGTACTTTTCCACGATAGTACTTAGTAATATATAAATATATACATATATATATATATATATATATATATATATATATATATATATATATATATATATATATATGCATATTACTAAGTACTATCGTGGAAAAGTACGGCTAGCACTATGTCCACAGTGAACCAAGCCATTGCCATAAATGAATCGCTCATATACTTTTATCAAAAGGCTGTTTCTTCAATTTTGTTTCATCTTCTTTTGTTAATGATCTGCCACGTGTAGAGAACTGAAATCATGTGGAGAATCATTGGCTCTCTTGGAAATGGATAATCATCTCGCCAAAGGGCTAATTGCCAGCAATGAAGACATGACAAAAATACAAAAATTCAAACACTCATTTGCCTAAAGCGTGAATTTGTAGCAAATCAATCTTGATAGGCAATATCGACTTCAAAGTATAGTTTAATAGAATCGAAAGATATTATAAACTCATGAAGAAGTAGTATACCACGTTTTTGTCAATTTTGCTCACGGCATCTAACGTCCTAGATTTGAAATATGGCGATCGGTTTCGGCGTTTGGGGAGAATTCTCAAGCAGATGCACGGTCTTCAATCAGAAACCAAGAAATGCAACCAATGAGAGTACATCTTACATCCATCATCGACCCGAGAAAGTGTGAGGATATAGGCCAATTCTGTAGCGCCTCTCACCGCCGTCAAAACATAGAAATGCAAAATAAAAACATGAAAATGCAAATAATTGGCGGACACTCTCTCATTTGTCAAATCGATGTTTACCATGCTGTCATTGGTTGAGCTGCTAATGGCGATGAACAATCAGGACTGGTCTATTGTTCGACTTGGTTTGGTGTGATTTGTTTGCTTGACTATGATGTATATTCTGTTACGTGACATCTTATGCAACTAAAAGAGCTTCGAATTCAAAGACACGTAATAGCATGAGTGAGTACCCCTCCCTATCTACTCTTGATCATGCCCAACTTCTTGTCATTTTGGACAGCGCTCTGCTGACCTAACTAAAATTTTGACCGAATTGACTGGCATCGCTAATGTTGTGGTTATAAAGGTTGGTCTTTCCCTCTTCTTTCACTGTTGACAAAATGGATCAATGATATTCAACACTACTTCTTGCTATAGATTGCTATAACTTTACATTAATGGTACCCTAAAACGAGGGACATGTAGTTCCGGTATAGAGAAGATATCACCGACCTTGACTATGGCAGCCATCCTGTCTCTGTCATTGTTTTCGCGGGAAATCTCAGCATATATGGACATGTGTATGTGTGGACATGTGTATGGAAAGATACGATTGGTGGACACTGTTCTGTCTTTTGACATGTAGAAAAGAGGTACATGGTTTTAAAAGGCCATATGAGCGATCGCTGTTGTTGTTTATCCGGCGGTTGGTGCCTACCAGGACGTCAGCAGCGCAGATTGGATTGAAAATTGACATTTAAATTAGCAGATCAAATTACCGGTTAATATGTAAATTAATCGTTTGCCAAACACCTGCTTTTTGCCTACCACTGCGTCACTGTCATCATCGCGATCGCTCGTAATACCTGTCTGGATATATGCTAATAACCTTCATCAACACCACTACTGTATTGCCTCAAACCAGACTTGCAAAATTGTTTTCGACTACGTTAGAACTGTTTTCTCCTTGTACAACGTACGTAGCCTCGACCAGGCCTTCCTACATGGATACGGATCGTAGACGTAGGCAAAAAGGGACAGTAGCAGATTAACATTTCAAAATGAAACAATGCCAAACTATTCTCCGTATATCCAGCGTAGCTAGTCAACGTTTTATAGAAATCAGAACACAGAAGAAGGAAAGAGAACGTAGGCTCCGGCCCGGAGGCTTCGGTCGTTGTGAAAGGCGGGGCCAGATCTGAATCGAGGCTAACTCACACGTCACTCACACAGGAACCACTCTTGTACACAATGTGCTGTGAATGACAAGATATCTGTTTATTCTCTTATCAACACAGAAATCTGACATAAACTTGACTGGTGTCACTCAAAATACATAAGGTACCATTATATTAGCCTATTTGATAGAAGGTAAATAACCGGCAAGTATTAACAATGTACTTTTGTTAGCTAGGTGAATCAGAAGTCCATAGAAGCTCAAAATATTTTTGATTTATCCTGAACAGAATATTTTCTGACAGTTTATTTGTAATGTTCTACAAAGCACTTTCAAACGAATAGATAACTCCTCCTGAACACTGAACAGTTCCAACATTTACCTCACATTTTTCCTCCTCGAAAAAGGCGGGAATTTCCAGCCGACGGCGCGCGACGGTGGCGCTCTGGCGGACGTACATCCGATCAGAGGACGTTTTCCGATTCAGACGCAGCGCGGCGCGAAAGCTCCCTCGAAACTTCTGACTCATGAAGACGTACAGGATGGGGTTCACGCAGCTGTTTACGTAGGTCATGGCCAAGGTCATGTGGAACAGCACCAGCACTGCTGGCGTGGGGCGCACGTCTGTGGTCAAACCCACCAGCTGACACACGTGGAACGGCAACCAGCACACTATGAAGGTCATGACCATTGCCGTAACCGTTTTAGTCACTTTTGTCCGCATCTTGATGGAGACTCTGGCCACCGCGGCGTGTGTGGACGTGTTACGCCTGAGATGACGGACCACCAGTAGGTAAGACACGCTGATCACCAACACGGGGAGGACGAACCCGATTATGAAGGTGTAAGACGTGAACGCTTTGTGCCAGGATATAGCCTCAGCCTCAGGCCAGTTGAGCGTGCAGGCGTATGTGCCGTCTTCCAGTAGAGTGGTTCCGCTGACCACCATGACGGGGATGGTCAGTATGAAGGCAGCTGCCCAGACGGACAGGATAACGGCGGTCACCACCTTTCGCTGGCGGAGATGAGGATGGGTGTTGGCGCGGACTGTGGCTAGGTAGCGGTCCATGCTCAATGAGACCAGGCTAAACACGCTACTTAACATGTTTAAGGCGTCCAGCGACAGTGCGATCTTGCACATGGCTCCCCCGAACACCCAGCGTCCCATGGCAGATGAAGCTGAGATGAAGGGTACCCCGAGCAGGAAGAGAGTATCAGCCAATGCCAGGTTGAGAATGTAACAGTTTGTAGCGTCCTTTGCCTTGGTGTGGCACAGCAACATGTAGATTACTAACATGTTCCCTAGCAGACCCACAACGGTTACTGTCCCGTACACCACTGGAGAAATAAGCCTGATTGTTGAGACAATGGCCGGGGCGAACTCCAGCGCTTGTGGGTCGAAAGCGCCATCCGTCCCGTTCACATGGCTCCAGTTACCGGTCCACATATCCATGGTGCTATAGAAGCTAGCAAGTCACTTCAGACTCCCTCGTGTTCAATCAATGACAACGTTAGAGATAAAGAGTATGTCCAAAAACTGTAATCGTCGTTTCTTGTTGCCTCTATCGTTTCCAAGCAGATTCCTGGCAGACAGCTCAAAGCTATCTTTCCGTACGCTTGTAGAGACGTGAAAGAAAGGTCTGAGCGTCAGTCAGTTTCCTCTTGACTTGATTGAAGAAGAGCAAGAGCAAATCGCAAGAACTGCCAATCATCTTGCAAATGAGGCTTTGATGTTGGTAGGCTGATCATTAATTGGATCATACTCTGATGTGGTAATAGACTACGTCTTCACGCAGGCCTATAGGAGGAAAGTAGGTCAGTAAACCCTAGGGCACAACCCACCGTTCGTTTCTTATCCGTACGTTCTAACCACGTTTTTTTTTCTGAAAACGTGGGAAAGGACTGGCAAGACAGGGAGAAAGTAGGTCAATGCACGTCACTAGCACGGTTGCGCAAGTTCTAAGTACATGGTGTGCACGCCACACCTGGCCATGAGCGGTTGCTCGCATCGTTCGGTGCGCAAGTGATCGATGATCTTCGGGCTTGCTTCGCGAAAGCTGGAAGGTCGGCCAATTTTAAGATCGACAGAGGGTCATGCGTATTTTTCGCCTAAAAACCGTTCCTGTCACATTGATCAAGGCTCGGGCGATCGCCTAAGAAAGCCGAAACATACACGAGAAAGGATTGTGTTATGCTTTCACCGGACATGACATTTAGAACTGATTTTTCTTACGTTCATCTAATGAACATACTTGGATAAGGAATGTATCATACTTTTCATAGCCTTTCAAAAGCGTTACAAGTGGCAAACACTGCGAGACGTTTTCGTGTATGTACCTTGCAATTTTGTGCTACGCTAGACAGTGTAGTTTATTTCTGATCATATTACTACTATCGTGGACGTGGAAAACACGACCGAAGCTGCATCTGCGTATGGATACTAGTGCTAAGTTCATTGTAAACCAAGTCATTGCCACAAATGAATCGCGGACGCGCTTTGGATCTAAAGGCTCTTTCTTCAGTTTTAGAATTTGTTTCATATTCTTTTGTTTCTGTTCTTGGACATGTACATATGTACACTGAGAGAGCCGAAATAGTGATATGACGAATTATTGAGTTTATAGCATCTGAAAATTCATTTGAAATCGATAATCATCTCGCCAAAGGGCTAAGTGCCATCAATGAAGACATGACAAAAATACAAAAAGTAAAACACTTATTTGCCTAAAGCGTGAATTCGTAATAATTCAATATTGACTGGCAATATTGACTTCAAAGTGTCATTCGATAATAAGACTTTATGAATTCATATAGAAGTAGTATATCACATTTTCGTCAGCTTTGCTCACGGCGTTTGTAACCAATTTTTGTGTCCTAGATTTAAAATATGGCGTGCGGTGGCTTTAGGCGTTTTGCGACAATCTTCAAGCAGCTGCGTGATGTCATAGTCTCCAATCACAAACCAACAAATGCAACCAATGAGGGTACATCTTACATCCATCATCGACCCCCAGAAAGTGTGAGGATATAGGCCAATCCCGTAGCGCCTCTCACCGCCTCACATCTCAAAACATAGAAATGCAAAATAAGAACATGAAAAATGCAGATGATTGACGGCCATGCAGCCACTCGCAATCTCCCATTGGTCAAATCGATGATTGCCATGCTGTCATTGGTTGAGCTGCTAAAAGTGATGGACAATCAGGACCGGTCTATTGTTTGACTTGACTTGTTGTGAATGGTTCACATGTTGTATAGTCTGTTACGTGATATTTTATGCATCTAAAAGAACTTCAATGACACAGGACGGCATGACAAGTGAGTGCACCCCCCACGCCACCCCGTCTAGGCCTCGATCATGTCCAACTTCTTGTCATTTTGGGTGGTGCCCTGCTGAACAAACTGAAACGTTTTGACTCAGGTATTCGCAATGACTGCCATGTTGTGGTAGGTTGGTTTTCCTCCCTTTTTTACCGTATTGACAAAGTGGATCAATGATACTCACCACTGATTCTTGCTATAGAAAGCTGTACATTGATGGTACCCTAAAACTCGGCGAGGGACGTGTACTTTCGGTATTACCGACCTTGATCATGGCAGCCATGTTGTCTCTGTGATTGTTTTGGCGGGAACTCTCAACATATGTGCATATATGCTAATTCATACCCGCATGGACAACACTCATGACAGTCTCAAACAGGCTCTGCTGATGGACTGACTTTGCGCGGGTGGCTCGACTTTCAAAATTGATGATTTTCGACTAAGTAAGTAACTGTATTCTGTTTATACAAAGTAAGTTGCCTCCACCAGGCCTTCCTACGTGGTAGGGTTCGTAGAATTCAGCAAAAAGCAAAAAGTTTTAGCCAAGAGAGTGAGTCCATGCTTAGGTTAACATTTCAAACTTAAACCTTGCTAAACTATTCTCCATACAACCAACGTTGTTGATCTGGTAGAGACTACAACGTTTTATATAAATCAGAACACAGCAACCAGAAAAAAGAACGAACTAGGCCCGAAGGCGTCGGTCGCAATAGAAATATGGCTAACTCACACTCACATACTTGTCACTCACACAGGAACTACTCTTGTACACAATGATATGGGAATGGCAAGAAATCTGTTTATTCTCTTATTAACTCTGATCACATAAACTTGACTGGTGTCTGTGCTGCCAACATCTATCTTATCAAATCTCTGGATATCAAAGACATTTGCAAGCGTATTTCACCAGGACGTATACAGAACATCCTCATCCTCAAAATACAACATTCATCATCATATTAGACTATTGATTTGAAGAATTCAAATAGCTGTATAATATTAACAATGTAGTAGTTTTTAGGCCAAACTTAAGTCCATAGAAGCTGAAAATATTATTGATATATCCTGAACAGAACATTTTCTTACAGTTTATTTGTAATGTTCTACAAAGCACTTTCAAACGAGTAGATAACTCCTGCTGAACACTGAACAGTTCCAACATTTACCTCACATTTTTCCTCCTCGAAAAAGGCGGGGATTTCCAGCCGATGGCGCGCGACGGTGGCGCTCTGGCGGACGTACATCCGATCTGCAGACGTTTTCCGATTCAGACGCAGCGCGGCGCGAAAGCTCCCGCGAAACTTCTGACTCATGAAGACGTACAGGATGGGGTTCACGCAGCTGTTGGCGTAGGTCATGGCCAAGGTCATGTGGAACAGCACCAGCACTGCTGGCGTAGGGCGCACGTCTGTGGTCAAACCCACCAGCTGACACACGTGGAACGGCAACCAGCACACTATGAAGGTCATGATCATTGCCGTAACCGTTTTAGTCACTTTTGTCCGCATCTTGATGGAGACTCTGGCCACCGCGGCGTGTGTGGACGTGTTACGCCTGAGATGACGGACCACCAGTAGGTAAGACACGCTGATCACCAACACGGGGAGGACGAACCCGATTATGAAGGTATAAGACGTGAACGCTTTGTGCCAGGACACAACCTTACCGTCAGGCCAGTAGAGCGCGCAGTCATAGGTACCGTCTTCTAGCAGAGTAGTGCCGCTGACCACCATGACGGGGATGGTCAGTATGAAGGCAGCTGCCCACACGGACAGGCTAACGGTTTTCACCATCTTCCTCTGGCGGAGATGGGGGTGGGTGTTGGCGCGGACTGTGGCCAGGTAGCGGTCCACGCTCAACGCGACCAGGATGAACACGCTACTAAACATGTTTAACGTGTCCATTGACAAGACAATCTTGCACATGGCTTCCCCGAACACCCAGCGTCCCATGGCGGATGAAGCTGAGATGAAGGGTACCCCGAGCAGGAAGAGAGTATCAGCCAATGCCAGGTTGAGAATGTAACAGTTTGTAGCGTCCTTTGCCTTGGTGTGGCACAGCAACATGTAGATTACTAACATGTTCCCTAGCAGACCCACAACGGTTACTGTCCCGTACACCACTGGAGAAATGAGCATGATTGTTGTGAAAATGGCCGGGGCGAACCCCAGCGCTTGTGGGACGAACGCGCCATCCGTCCCGTTCACATGGCTCCAGTTACCGGTCCACATATCCATGGTGCTACAGAAGCTAGCAAGTCACTTCAGACTCCCTCGTGTTCAATCAATGACAGAGTTTGTAACGTTAGATATTAAGACTATGTCCAAAAACTGAAATCGTCGTTTCTTGTTGCCTCTATCGTTTCCAAGCAGATTCCTGGCAGACAGCTCAAAGCTATCTTTCCGTACGCTTGTAGAGACGTGAAAGAAAGGTCTGAGCGTCAGTCAGTTTCCTCTCGACTTGATAGAAGAAGAGATGGAGCAATTCAAAAGAACTGCCAATCATCATGCAAATGAGGCTTTGCTGTTTGTAGACTGGTCATTCATTGGATCATATTCTGATGTGACGATAGCTATAGACACCATCTTCACGCACGCCTATAGGAGGAAAGTAGGAGGAAATGTAAACCCTAGGGCACAACCCACCGTGCGTTTTTTTTATCCGTACGTTCTATTGGGAGTCCAGGTCCGCCAAGTTGTTTTTTTCTTCTGAAAACGTTGGAAAGGACTGGCAAGAGTAGGGAAAGAGTAGGTCAACGCACGTCACTTGTACAGTTGCGCAAGGTCTAGTAATAAGTACATGGTGTGCACGCCACACCTAGCCATAGTGGCTGCGTGCATCGTTAGATGCGCAAGTGATCGACGATCTTCGGGCTTACTTTGCGAAAGCTGGAAGGTCGGCCGATTCTAAGATCGACATAGGGTCGCGCGTATTTTTCGCATGAAAACCGATTCTGTCACATTGATCGAGGCTCGGGCGACCGCCGAAGAAAGCCGAAACATACATGGGAAAGGATTGTGATATGCCTTCACCAGACATGACATTTAGGATTGAATATTCCATACATTGATCTAATGAACATACTTGGATAAGGAATGTATTCATACTTTTCATAGCCTTTCAAAAGCGTTACAAGTGGCAAACACTGTGAGACGTCTTGGTGTATGTACCTTACGATTTTGTGCTACGCTAGACAGTGTAGTTTACTTCTGTTCAAATTACTACTATCGTGGAAAACACGACCGAAGCTGCATCGGCGCACGGATACTTGTACTAAGTTCATTGTAAATAAACTGATTGCCAAAAACGTTTCGCGTATGTGCTTTGGATCTAAAGGCTGTTTCTTTAACTTTTTTCATCTTCTTTTGTTAATGTTCTGGGACATGTACGTAGAGAGCCGATACGGTGATATGACGAATTATTGAGTTTATAGCACCTGGAATTATATTTGAAATGGATAATCATCTCACCAAAGGGCTAAGTGCCAGCAGTGAAGACATGACAAAAATACAAAAAGCAAAACCCTTATTTGCCTAAAGCGTGAATTTGTAGAAATTCAATCTTGATAGGCAATATCGACTTCAAAGTATCATTCGATAGTAAGACATTATGAAGTCATAAAGAAGTAGTATATCACATTTTCGTCAGCTTTGCTCACAGCATCTCTAACCAATTTTTGTGTCCTAGATTTAAAATATGGCGAGCGGTGGCTTTAGGCGTTTTGCGACAATCTTCAAGCAGATGTGTGATGTCATAGTCTCCAATCAGAAACCTACAAATGCAAACAATGAGGGTACATCTTACATCCATCATCGACCCCCAGAAAGTGTGAGGATATAGGCCAATCCTGTAGCGCCTCTCACCGCCGTCAAAACATAGAAATGCAAAACAAGAACATAAAAATGCCAATGCTACTCTCTCATTGGTCAAATCGACAATTGCCATGCTATCATTGGTTGAGTTGCTAATTGTAATGGACAATCAGGACCGGTCTATTGTTCGACTTGGTTTGGTGTGATTTGTTTGCATGTTGTTGTTCTGTTACCTGTCATTTCATGCAACTAACAGAACTTTAAAGACACAGGATGGCATGAAAAGTGAGTACCGCTTTCTGTACAGGTCTTGATCATATCCAAGTTTTTGTCATTTTGGGCGGAGCTCTGTTTTGATTCAGGTATTCGAACTGACTGGTATTGCTAATGTTGTGGTAAGATTCCCCCCTCCCCCACTTTCACTACTGACAAAATGGATCAGTGGTACTCACCACTGATTCTTGCCATAGAGCACCGTGACTATAGATAGCTGTACATTGATGGTACCCTAAAACTCAACGAGGGACGTGTACTTACGGTAGAAGGTATCACCGACCTTGATCATGGCAGCCGTGTTTCTGTGACTGTTTTGGCGGGAAATCTCAACATATGTGGACATATGTATGGGAAAGATACGATTGGCGGATACTGTTATGCAAAAAAACATTATTTTTTAATACTTTTGACATGACGAAAACAGGTACAAGTTGTTACAAAGCCAAGAATTATTGGGTTTAAATATTACTTACTTACAACTCCCTTTGAAATGGATAATTATCTCGCCAAAGGGCTTAGTGCCAGCAATGAAGATACGACAAAAATGCAAAAAGCAAAATCCTTATTTGCCTAAAGCGTGAATTTGTAGCAATTCAATCTTGATAGGCAATATCGACTTCAAAGTATAGTTTGATAGAAAGACATTTTGAACATATAAAGAAGTAGTATACTACGTTTTAGTCAATTTTGCTCACAACATCCAAGGGCATTAACGTTATATTTCTATATAACGTCCTTGCTATATCTAACGAAATTTTGTGTCCTAGGTTTAAAAGATGGCGATCGGTTTTATGCGTTTGGGGGCATTTTCAAGCAGATGCGTGATGTCATAGTCTCCAATCACAAACCATGCAAGGAATGCAACCAATGAAGGCACATCTTACATCATTATCGATCCCTAACTGTAAAGATATAGGCCAATCCCGGAGTGGCTCTCACCGCCGTCAAAACATAGGAATGCAAAATAAAACTTGAAAATGCAAATGATTGGCGGACATGCAGCCACTCTCTCCTTGGTCAAATTGACAATTGCAATGCTGTCATTGGCTGAGCTGCTAATTGTGATGGACAATCAGGACCGGTCTATTGTTTGACTCGGTTTGGTGTGAATGGTTCGCATGTTGTATATTGGGTTACTTGATATTTTATGCAACTAAAAGAACTTCAAAGACACAGGACAATTGAGTACCCCCACCCCCACCCCCATCTAGGGACAACTGAGTACCCCCACCCCCATCTAGGTCTTGACCTGGGTCTTGATCATGTACAACTTCTTGTCATTTTGGGCGGTGCCCTGTTGAGCAAACTGAAACGTTTTGACTCAAGTATTCGAAATGACTGGCATGTTGTAGTAAGATTGGTGTTGTCCTACCTTTTTCACTATCGACAAAGTGGATCAATGATACTTCCCACCCATTGTTGATATAGATAGCTGTACATTGATGTTTTCCTAAAACTTAACGAGAGACTTGTAGTTTTGGTATACTCTCCAAGCAGACTAGTACAAAATACAGAGCAGCTCCTCCTACCTCTGCAACAGAACGCTCTGTATTTTTTTCGATTACTAGTATATCTCCGCGACTCGACCTCTGCTTGGAGAGTAGTTTTGGTATAGAGTAGGTATCATCGACCTTGATCATGGCAGCCATATTGTCTCAGAGATTGGTTTAATTTGGCGGGAAATCTCAACATATGTGCATATATGCTAATTGCCCCATGGAGAACACATGATAGTCTCAAACAGGCTCCGCGTGGGTGGACTGACTTTGCGCGGGTGGCCCGGCTTTCAAAATTCATAGTTTTCGACTAAGTAAGTAACTGTATTCTATTTATACAGCATTAGTAGCCTATAGCCTCCACCAGGCCTTCCTACGGGGTAAGGTTCGTAGAATTAAGAAAAAGGGGAATACTTAGCCGGAGAGTGAGTCCACGCTAAGGTTAACTTTCAAAATCAAACCTTGCTAAACTATTCTCCCCACAACCAACGTAGTTTGTCTGATAGAGATTACAACATTTATAGAAATCAGAACACAGCAGCCCGAAAAGAGAACGAACTAGGCTCCGGCCCGGAGGCTTCGGTCGCATTGAAAATATGGCTAACTCACACTCACATACTTGTCACTCACACAGGAACTACACTTGTAAAACATGAGCTGTGAATGACAAGAAATCTGTTTATTCTCTTATCAACTCAAAAATCTGACATTAACTTAAATGGTGCTTGTGCTACCAACATTAATTTATCTGATCAAATATATCAAAGACATTTGCAAAATTGTTTTACCAGGACGTATACAAAACATACTCATCCTCAAAATACAAAAAGTATCATCATATTAGCCTATTGATTTGAAAGAAGGAAAATAACTGTACAATATTAACAATTCAGTAGTTTTGTGAGGTGAACAAAAGTCCATAG
>NC_049993.1:11698302-11699390 GCF_000003815.2 Branchiostoma floridae | reverse complement strand
TCTGCAATAAGACAGACAGCGAGACAGAGACAGAGATCTCGAGGCACAAACATAATTTCAACGAAATCAATTCATGAGCCAATTACTAACTTGAGAGGTTTTTTGTGGCACTTCTAAGCCCCTAATTGCAATACTCGCAAGCCTCGAGCGCCTAATTTCAGAACTCAAGATGTGATTCCGCGACTATCTCCCGGCTATGCACCCTCCTCAGATCCGCACGCTTTGATGTAGAAAGAAACGGTCTAATAGAAAAAGAACATCAAAACTAAAGCAGTTGGAATTCGTTAATCGTTTTATACAAGGGGTACTCAATGATGTGAGACTATTTACACTAGATGAACCAGCGTCTCTTGATTGCTCAACTGAAAATCTAGATCTGCAATGATGAAAAGAAAAAGTGATATTTAAAGATAGGTAAATTTGTTATGTAGATGAAATGGTATCTAAACAGAAAACCATTCGAAAATAGAAGTATGTATGCAATTTTACATAGATATACAGATGAAAATAGCTATTGAAAAATAGATAAATAGATCTAAAGAATAATACAATGTATCACAAACTAATTAAAGATAAGAATATAAATATAGTCTAAGCACACGCTGCTATATGTGCCTAGGATTTTATAGCTTATTTTGGGTGGTCAACATAGAATTAATTAAATTTACAATTGTACACGGTACAATGCATGGCAGAAACTATTACACAAAGTACGAAATAAAGGTATATCATGATTTTATATTCAAATCCGTTACAGGTAGGCATGAACAGACTCTTAGTTAAAACAAGGCATGGTCAGAGCAAGGGGATCAAAGATGATATCCCCAAGCAGATATGGGGAGGGAAGATTGTAACGATTTCCGAATGCCCTTGTTTTCTTGATAGCCCGCAACCCTTACATGTTTGAAATATATTTTATTTACTCATCTGTATATTGCAGGCGCTAGGCGGCGCTTGTGCACGATCACAATGTAAACCCGGTGTAAACCTGGTTGCTTGTATAACAAAGCGAACCAAAACGTACTCTCCAAGCAGAGGTTAGGCTCCGGCTGTTTTTTTAGTCGTTTTTATCGGGCTTTCTATTTTGT
>NC_049993.1:11694259-11697609 GCF_000003815.2 Branchiostoma floridae | reverse complement strand
AGCCGGAGCCTAACCTCTGCTTGGAGAGTACCAAAACGTACCCCTGGTGGTTTATACTGTAGCATCTTGCAAGTATGAGATCACACGACAATATAAAGCCAACGTGATTGTGGTTGAGAACAAGGGTTCTTTTGCCTGCCATCCGCTTCAAAACCCCATCAAACAGTAAGCCGTTTATATCTGGATTCGCTTCCGCCGTCCGGATGTTGTATTTTTGGAAAGGACTCACTGGATGAAGCATTAATCCTTGTTACCGGCCTTCTTCGGGGATTCATAAGGGCTTCCTCGATTCCCTATCTTGCTCGATGGTTCGTGTTACAGAAATAAGCTAACATGAGAGAACACACAGTTAGAAAATTGAGATTGTTTTCTTAAATTAAAAAAAAGGTCGCGATTTAAGCTGACAAATTGGAACGAATGTCTTTCGTACTTTTGGCAGCCCAGTGAGATACTGCTTAGGAAGCGACAATGAACAGTCTAATAACGCAGGAATTACACGTGCGTATACATTCAAGTCCGTATGAGGTCCGTATGGCAGTAGGACCCTCTACCAGGCTCCTCACGGACCTTATACGGACGAATATATACGCGCATAAACGCCGCTTAACTTGAATCCTGGGTTAGGATGGTAGATCTAGAGTACATATTTCTAGAGTGTCAACAAAAATCACTTTTGATTGATGATCCTCGCCTACATATGCGTCATTATAATGTTTACTATTCCTTCATGTTTTCAAAATTTTGGAACATAGATTCTTTTCAAAAACATTTACTTGCCCAAGTTTCTTTGATGTGGTTTGCCTTTACGTATGTCATAACAAAGCGAGTGCGCACCAGTTTGTAATGCTTCGTTTCGCGTGAAGACATTTGTCATGCACATTGCGTCGAGCTGTTTGTCTCATTACGTCGACAGGGAAATAACAAGTTTCGCCTCTATTGTAGAGAGTTACACAAAACGTCATATGAGATGTTTAAACTTACACACTCAACAACGTTAACGCCTCTTATATAGCAGTACATTTACTTCGACAGGGAAACAACAAACCTCTTCTCTATTGTAGATGGTTACACAAAACGACATGTGAGATGTTTAAACATACATCTACACTAAAAAAGCACTTTTCATATAACCTTCAAGTACAAATTACTTCAACAGGGAAACAACAAGTCTCTTCTATATTGTTGATGGTTACACAAAACGTCACGTGAGATGTTTAAAGTTACAGCTAGACTCAAAAACACCATTTATATAGCCTACAAGTACATTACGTCGATAAGGAAAAACAAGTTTCGCCTCTATTGTAGAGAACTACAGAAAACGTAATGTGAGATGTTTAAACATACAGCAACGCTCAACAACACCTTTTATATATTTATATAGCCTACAGGAGCAGTAGTGGTCTCTGCTTGCGTAATGAATTCCCATCCACAATCAGATGTGGGGTGTGAGGGACAGTCAGAGTAGCGAGGAAGTTAGAAAACGTTACGACCTTCCACCACATCTGCTTGGATATTAGCATCTTGTTGTGATAATGAATCCTCTATCCGGGATCACACTTAATCAACCCTTAAATATTATATCCTTAGAGCGGATTGCTCTTTGCAAGATTAAGCTAATATAAATATAGACAAAGTCACCGACTCTGAATAAAAAAAATCTTGTTTTTTTTTTCTGAAATCAGGCGAAAATCAATGCGTGCGCGGATGCCATCCATAAAATTTACTTGCTGTGGCCTTACTTTCAATGCTTGAGACCCTAAGAGGCTGGTGTGTTACACAGAAGGGCTATATGTACAGATACAGAATTCTGATGCAACCCTAACACTGTAACTTTAACGTGAAGCTGTAATGGCGGCCAGCTCGCCCCCCACCCCACTCGGCTGAAACACCTTCAAACACGGAACTTTTTCCATCACGTTTCTTTGTCGTTCCGCACGATTAGTGTCCAATATCTGTCCATGCTACATGATTGATGCCCTGTGGCCATGACGCAGGTACAGCGGCCGGGCTACCTCACAAACCGGCCCGGCAAAGCCACGAGCAAACATACCACACCAACAATGACATTTCTTACTAGCGTACATGTACATGTAGCTACGGCGTCAATAAGGAATTAATAATGTTTATATAAGCCCTTTTCACTAAGGGGGCCTTAATGGAACTCAAGGATTTCAAGGGGCTTTTGGTTGCACTTAAACTCTCCTTAAGGGTGGTGGAGGGTTTTGTTGTTTCCTTTTTGCACGTAGAGATTTATTAGCCTGGTACATGCCTATCGAGGGTTTGCAGTGATGTCTACGGTACTGGAGAGTTTCCCGCCCGCCCAGGTCTATTGTCGCACCTGGTGCGCGGGGTTCAGGCTACAGCTATAGCTAGAGAGATCGGCTATCAAAAACTGTAACAAATGCTTAGCGGACGGGGATGGCAAGACATCCCTATGCCGTGCCCCTTGGCTTGATCACACGCTAAGATTTTTTGCTTGGCACAACTGTCACTAGTTTAAAGCCTTGCCCTGTTGTTCGGGTGACGTACACTAATAATGTGAATGTTATTGTAGCGTCGCAACCTCCCACTCGAGCAGGAACTGTTACCGACTAATCCTCTGACCGGGCACAACTTCGGGCAAAATATGTTTGGTCAGAGACAATCTCCTTGTGAATACAAGATAAGAAATCCCGTTCGCTTTCTCAGTAAAACACGTGTTTGTTATTGTTGTTTGTTTGGATCTGTACGCAATACAGTTGTTTACGTGATCAATCTTACTTAAACGTAATCAGTGTCTGACAAAAGAATTAATAAAAAATGTAACATTAACGTTTACTATTGTCAGCTGCTTTCTAAAATGTCAACCTTACTAACATATACAGTACTAGTGCATAAACGTTTAAACATCTTAACTTCTGTCTAGGAATTTTAAACGATTGACCAACAGGTGTCAGCTGATGTACCTGGGGGTGTTATCTCTCCTATGTACACCGTTCACAGCTTACTGAACCATTAGAATGATATTTGTCGTCCGTAACTTAGATAACGGTCCCCGGGTGGCACTAATTGTGCTGGGGGCGTGACTCCGTGGCCCGCGCACTTTAGTCAAGCTAGTAAAGTCAACCACTCTAATTGGACAAGCAGGAGGCTTTGTGACAACAGTCTTTGACAGGAACGGGACAAAGTGCACGTCCGGCCATTGAAAGCCAGTGGCGTTCTGCTCAGAGCGGCAGAACTATTAGCAACACAAACGGCCCCGCTTTCTTCGCGATTGGCTGTGTGTGACGGCCTTGTGAGTGTATTGGAGTGGAGGTAGAAACATTTTGAAAGTATCAACTTGCAGGTGTTTTGAGAACCCAGGAGGGGTT
>NC_049993.1:11689435-11694159 GCF_000003815.2 Branchiostoma floridae | reverse complement strand
GGAAGCGCTCCAACACCTTCTCCGGGGTTGTAGATAACTTGGAAGCGGAAGCTAGCGGGACCAAGGCCGGGGATGGAGACCTTCCCGATCCGCTACCGTTACACAAACAAGTCGCTAACTTACGGGCTTCCGACAATCCAATTCCGGCTTCTCAAGGGCCAACACTACAGCGGAAACACACCAGTCTAGCTGACCTGGTGGGGTGTGAGAGGACTAGTCCGCCCAGAAGTCCTGCCTTACTCCCGAGGAGTTATACTCCAGAAGAGCCCCTCGCACATCGGAACCCGAAATCGTACGGCGGAGCGCAGGTCAAAGACTGTCCGTGTGTCATCTGTGTCATGGAAAAACACAAGAACTTCATCGGCAAAAAGCGCCATACCGACGTGGCCCTGGACAACATCAGAACGAGAAAAGTTGCGATTGACGGTGAGTCTGTGGACAACAGTTTTGCAAGGGAGTTAGAAAAACTGAAGGACTGCAGATATCTCAGAATGCGCACTAGTACACAGTAACTATGGCGCTTTTTAAGTTGTAACATCTGTTTGTATACTAGTGCTCTTGATTTACGTTGTATGTATCACAGTTTAGGAACATTCTTTAGAACTTCAAATGGTTACAACGTGGACTAAAATGATAGCAATAACAGAATTTTTATTTAAAAAATAAGTCTTGAAAGTTTGTTACGTGTTCATTGAGACATCGCAGCGAAATGTTTTGGAAGCCATGTGTTTTGTTCGCGACATTTGGAAGGCCGCCAAGTTACAAGATTACCAACCAGACCGCAAATATGTGTTATGGCCGACTGACTCGCTACGCGTGGGTTTACGATTTCCGTATGATATACACAACCTACCAGATGGAAAACACACTGTAAATTTTCCAACATTGTAGAAATGATTGCACAATGATTCATTCCGAGAAGCACTGTTGCTTTGGCGCATGGTCAGACACCATAAAGCCATTACGATATTCAGCGACTTGATTTGCACACCTGTACACGTAGCAACCATTTATAACGAACAGGTCTACATATATGTTGTTGTCAAAATATTGTGCCAATGGTGCAGCAGATCTTGGAGTAAGAATCACTGTGGTTGGTCGTTACATGGAATTGTATGCTCGTATTGAGCCTTGTTGATTTGTACAGTTTTGGTGGTCGCTATGTATTTCAGCCATATCATTTAAGTACCCTATAGTAGTTATAATCTGAAGTTAATTTATTTTTAATATGAAATGTGCATATCATGGCATATCTAATGTCTTGTACAAAATCTCGAAGAAATGAGCATTTTCTTGTGTAAGAAATGTGATTAAATGGATGCGGTCAGTAGAGGTAAGATAGTGGTACCCATTTTGTATCGTCCGATTATTCATAACGTCATTTATCTTGAAACTCGCAGATATAGCCAAATGTGTGAACCATACAAAGAAAGAAAGAACAACTCTTTCACAATTATCAACGCTTATCCTGTAACAATGGATCATACATATGTTGTCCAATATTGCTCATAAGAACTGACTTTCGCATGATACACCTTGACATGTTGACATGACCCAAAGTGGACGATAATGGGTACCGCACGATAATGGGTTCCGCTATGCTACACGTAGACGTATTGATACGACAAATTGTAAGTTTATGACATTGACATGTAGTATAGAGGGGCAGCAGGTTACACGTTCCATCGATCGGCTAACAAAACGTGTTGATTGTTTTTGAAATCGGCCACTAATTCATCAAAACAATGTGCAACAATAACATACATTAATGCCTCAGTGTTTGTCAAATAATCCAGTGTTATATTGCAATAACATTCAAACCATGTCAGACTTTTCATACCAAGGATATACATGAGCACGAACTATGAGCACGAACTGTTTGGAATAAATCGGTTACAAACTTATTGATTACGACGTGGCGTGTGTGTTGTTTACAACAAGAGTATACAGTTTAAGTAGTTGAATAATGGTGTATCTAACGAACATAACAATGTGGCAAACATGACATCGATTGCGACCAATACAAAACACTTTATACTGTTATCATTTGTAACGTGGAAGCCAGTCTGTTACCAGGGCCTACAAACGCCAGTTCGTCGGCAACAGGGCCAACATATCCCCGAGGAAATTCTGCCTCAGTCCCCTGGTTTATGCTGGTAAAAAATTGTATGGTCTAAGAAGGCGACGGTAGAAGTTGAGAAAATCCAGACCACAACCCTGGTAGAGACCGGTGTATTTACCTAAAACAAACAGCAATATGCCATCTCAGAAAACCACGAGCTTGTTTTTTTTGCTCACTTAGCGGAATGCAGACAAATATTGAACAGAATCTTCGAAGTCAAACTGAACAACGTGATAAGATAGCCCCGTGCAAAGAAAACACTTGAATGGATCCTGTCAACCTGTCAGTTGTGGCGTCTTACGAAATCACGTTTCGCCATGACATGGCCGGGGATTAAAGGATCCACCCCCCACTGACGGTTGTACCTGAAGATTTGACTACTGTGTACGGCGACGTCGAAAACATCAAGCGTTCCTGTAGCCTATACACACAGGACTAACCATAGGATATACTAAGAAGTTCACAAAATATCGTTTTGTTTAGTTTTTGTTTAGTTGACAGTTTTAAGACTTTGAAGACCCGAAGTAAACTGACTTCACTTGGGATAGGCTTTGGGAGTGTTGACGACATATACATAACGTTAGTGCACATCAATTGTATAAGATACAGCGTGTTTTAACCACTATATTAGGGAACTGATTTAGTCCACAAAAGACTTCGTATTCTACGGGGCAAGACTTGATACTTGCAAGACTTTACAGTATTTGATGGAATTTCTACCGTTAACAAGTAACTTCTTAATCTTATGTACTGTCCTATACTTGTTACCTAACCATGAACCATGCTTATGCAAGGTAAGCATACGATAGCACTAAAATGCTTATTTTGCTTGCATAACACGACGTATATGACTGCAAAAGACACACTTAGGAAAGTCTGAAAATTACAGTACAAAATACGCCACACACACTATAGCAAATTTATGCCGCATTGGCATAGACGAGTTGCAGTACAACATGAAACAAGGGTTGCTGTGTACAGTGTAAACCGTATGTATCAGAGAAACAAATAGCCCGAAACAAAGCGCCAGAAAGAAGAAAGAACGAAATAAAAGATCAGTTGTTGGCAACGTAAGTAAACAGTCAGAGTTTCCAGCCAACATTAACAACGTTTGGAACGAGCGAGAAAAACAGTTTCAAACTGATGGTTCATCGGCCATATTTGACTTAGCTAACGTCACATTTCCAAAACGGGACCCGGCCGGGCTGTTTGTGGAAACGGAAAACAGAGAGGTATTCGTAAAAATATACACAAGTAATGCCCATGACTATTCTCCTTACGTCTTGTGTAGTTTGGTGTCTTTTATATCATACCTTTCGTTTACGACATTGCCCGGCCGGGCCCCAGTGTGGAAATGTTGTAGGCTTTAGGGGGTAAATCTTGATGTAACAGCTTGTGTACATGTGTTTTTCCATTCATACGTCAATATTTTCTTTCACCCTTTCGATACATTCTATACGTTCTATCACTGTCTTATGCAATTTCCCTCCTCGACTTTCATCCTGATGTAGCCCGGAGTCCAGCCAGAGGTGGTTGTTCACATTGGTCGGCTTCTCAAACGTCGCTACCCAGGTACCAAAGCGAACAAGACAAGAATCCAGGCTATCCTGATGTAATCATTTGCTGTCTTCCCTTATGCGATGTCCGACCTTTTGTATAACGTATCCTTCCCGCGGCCTGTCCTGAAGGATCTTGCTTGCTGTGAGTTCAATCACCCTAGACAATATGACGTAATCTAATCGGCATGGTCCACACCTTCCCCTTAAAAAATGCCCTTTTTAATTTGATTTGACTGGATGTTTCCATAAACTGGCTTAAAAGCGAGGCTAGCTAAGTCGGTTTACCACACATTCAATCTTTTTTTCAAACTATGTCTGCATAGATTTTTTCGAAATCGAACAAATGGCTCATAGTAAGATGAGCGTTACAGTAGCTTCTATTTCTTTGTTTCTCGGGCACTGGGGAACAGGAATGTAATGTAAGAGGTCTTTTACGAAGATAGCTAGATCTTTGTTATAGAGGTAAAGCTCCTTTATACTTCTGTGAATATAGTATTGTGTACTGTGCGTCTATGAGTGTGTTTAAATTGCGTGTGTCTTTGTTCTTGACCTAAATGGTCAACATAATACAAGAAGCTATTGTGATGAATTGTGACAACATTATGTATGTGGGTAGGCCTTGAACCGATAAAGGTCGCATTGACTTTGGGCCTCCTGGCAACTTTCCTTGATATTGCAGCGGAAATTCTATGCTGATGCTATAGCCTTGCTTATGACAGCCTTTGGGGATGAAGGATAAGACCCCCAGTTGCTTAAGGCCCCCTCTCACTTGACGTGCGGCACGCTTGCGGCATTGCTGCGTTCGGAAGATGCTCAACGAATTTCAGAGATAAAGAACGAATTTTCTTACTTGTTGTATATTTTGTCTTCTTTTATGTTATACTTTTACGTATTGCGCAATATCTGAATCATAAAAAATCGAAGAAAACAACAAAACAGTGACGCAATGAACGAACGCAGCAATGCCGCAAGCGTGCCGCACGTCAAGTGAGAGGGGGCCTTAAGCAACTGGGGGTCTTATCCTTCATTCCCAAAGGCTGTCA
>NC_049993.1:11675529-11682850 GCF_000003815.2 Branchiostoma floridae | reverse complement strand
CCCCCCCCCCCATGTGCGTCATCGTTCATGTAATTGACTGAACCCCTTTCACTCAGAAAACCGGGACGTTGGTAGTTTCCTTTGTTATTAGTGTCTTGAAAGGGATTGTAAACCTGGGTTTAACTTAAAGTCTTTGCAAAAGAAACTACACATCCAGACGTGGAATCGTTCTTTCTAATGCCGCACAATCTTTTCCGTCAACATTTGCACACGGAGTATTAGTGTGATTTAACGCCATCTTGCGTGACACCATATAACAACAGCTAGCTTTATACAGTGGCGCAGCCGTTTCTGTTGACCGAACGTATTTGCAAGAACTCATTAAATGGGACTTACCTTCAACATTTGCATTTAAGGATCGGATTAGAAGCCCGTTGTACTTTAGCATAAAAGCGCTAGAGGCGTGTTGTACTTGAAACATTTTAATACCAATCATTATTGTGTGAGACTAATTGAGAGCACTAACAATCTGTAATGGTGAACGATGGGCAAGTTGCAACTGGACAGCTCTTCATTGGCACATATAAGAAATATGCAACAAATAAAGCCATAAAATGTAACACGCCGCGACAACAGTTCATTGCTAATGAAGTAATGTTCTAATGATGCACCATAACATTTCTGCCTTTCAGTGGTCTGTTCTAAGCTACTTTGTAGAACATATTGACAAGACAGAACATACAAAAAATAGCCTATTAAATACAAATAACCTTCACATACGGTCGAGCACACAGCAAAACTGGCTATGCAATTTGATACAGGCACGTGGTAAATGTATCGTACTGAGAGGAAGTCACTACACTATGATACACCAGTGTACATTGAAGGCATATTTAACTTGTCTTAATTGTTCATTACTATTCTACCAGCTTGCATAAACAAGGCAGATATCCACTATTGGAGGCAATTGTTGTTGCTACCATCCACCACCATTTCCATGAAGGTATAGATTGCATACAACAAAAGTAACAATGCAACAACTACTCCAAACACCCCACAATGCTGACTAGATTATAACCGGACTTCTCCACCAAATAGTCCATGAGGAAGACTGAACTCATGTAACTGTCCGGGTGGTCCGAGTCCAGACTGACGATGCCTCCCTTGTTGTCCAGTTGTTGTGTGATGACGCGGAGAGCTTTGGGAGTCCTCTCCACATCTCTGTACTTGTAGTAGTTTTCAACAGAAAGAAGCCATTTATCTGTTTTACAAAATGAAAGGGAAAAACGTTTCAACATATGCCATATGGGACGATGTTTGTGCTAGGATATACATATTAGATCCTTCTTTAGCTGTATGAAGCTTCTACAAGGATTCGGAATCACTATGTTTTGTTAGAACTCTAACATTGCGTCAAGAAACTACATGAAAATCATCTTTACTATTTTCGAACATGCGCACAAAACAAGTTTAAAAATTGAAGAAAAATACCATCGGTTGGAGGGAAGCGAGCTGTCGGCTGGATGATCCTCAAACCCCGAGACTTGGCTTCGTTTATTACGGTGTCTGTCACGTTCTCGGGTAAGTAGTAAGCTGTCTGTATGTCCACTTCGCTCAGACGCTGTATGGCACTGACTAGCCCCGTCCGGATCCAGGGCGATGCCTGCATCGTAAAGTGCCCTAGCGGAAATGGTTGGTTCTGCAGGGAAAAATCTTCATGTTAGGAGAATCGTTGTGAACCAGACGTACTTGTGCATCTATAATTTTGTATCTCGATTTACTTAGACATAAGTACAGACATTTAGATAGATAGTTGGAAAGATTGATAGATTTCAATCATAAAAACTATTTTTTTTTTGTTCTATACTAGTATCAAGACCTTTTTCCAAATTCAACAACATTCCCTTGAACAGCACTATTCACATGCAGCATAATGGCATATTTGACACAGACAAGCCTCACCTCGCGCATGCCTATTGTGAAAGTTTTGGCCCATTCCGTCACCAGTTCCGGAAACGTTTCCACGAAGTCTCCATAGAGGAAGAGTGTGACCGGCATCCTGCTGGAATGAGCTGCTATTGTCTGTACCAACTTGTGCGCGGCCTTGACGTTCATACCGACTAGAACAGCCAGCGCCAGGCGGGGGGTACCCGAGGGGGGCGCCGAGCAGCTGGAGTAGACCGTGCCCGGAGAGCCTACAAAACTCTCGGATGCCTTGGATAAAACAACATGGCGTGACTTTGAAATGGCATTAAGCATATACTAGTAACAGCCGGTTACAGCCCCTTACTACTTACTTTTTCGTAACCTTGAGCTCTGCCGGCCAATCTATGGTTAACCGTTTCGGCCTGATCATCTCAACTTAAACAACAACGGACCTAACGTTAACGCTTGCTCCTTTATTATAAAATCATGAGACAGCTTTCTGTGGCAAAAATTAACTATGTGTAGGATGAAGCTTGAATTTCAAACTGCTTTAAGATGTATTTCTTGGAATAATCCTTTGGCACTCAGTCACTACTCACCAATGGAGGGTGCATGGTGTTAAAGTCTCCGTAGTTCCTGACTTCAGCCGCCCAACTTATCATAGGTTTGCCTTTCGTCTTTACGTCTGACACGAGGTTTGCCTTCTCTTCCTTATCCCAGCCTGTTACCGGTTGCCAGCGGTGAAACTCGCCGTAATATCTGACGTAAAACAAAAGCTGAAAGTTAAGTACATTCTTCATGGACAAAGGTGTGCTGGTTTTGGGCCAGCTATATGTGGCACAAAGACACATCGTAGTTCGGAAACCCTACAGACTTAACTAATAATGGTTAATAACAATTCAGAAACACATTCATCTACTTTATAGAAAATGTAAGCTGCTTTCAATCAAAACAAATGATCAGAGACCTAGCAAAAAGATAGCAAATAATCCTCCCTTTAAACATAAATGTAATCATGTCTTTATAAATGTAGCAAGTTGTAGCATAAGTACAAACGACATCATCTCTCATTGCTCGCTCGACCGAAAGCAACATTATCATGCTTTGATTATCCAGATGTTGTCAAAATGTTACACTTTCTGACTTCTGCAAGTGGGTAAAAGCAAGAGAATGAATACTTAACTTGAGAGAAGCACGAGACTTACTTGTCCACCCACTTGAAGGTCCCGTCCTCCAGCATCTTCTTTAAGATGTCGTACTCGGCACCCTCCACGTCAAGCTTGAAGATGACGTAGTCTTCCACCGCCGTGTTTTCCTGAATCCAGCGGGACAGGTCGACTGTCGGCACCGTCCGGTGATGAGACAACTTCCGTCTGCCTCCCGTCTCGGTGTCTGCTTTCTCATCATCAAAAGCAAAGAGTGACCCCCCTCCCCACTGCATGTCTCTGCGGTTGTTCTTTCCTTTATCCGGGGACCAGGCTGACTCCGAGTACGCCGTCATGTTTCCTGGCTCGAACAAGGTCCACGATTCACATGAAAAACATGTTTCCAGGATCTCAACTCAGGGAGAAAACAATACACGTCACATCAAGAAAATTTTAACACAAGCACAATAAACTTATTATGATGCCTTCGGCAACATAAAATGATCATCACAAGTATTAGTCATGAATCTATTTATCGCTAACATACGCATAGTTCCCCTTGTTGAATCTTTTCCTGCCTTCTAAGCTATGTTTTCCGAGTACCAAATTAGTTTGTTGATTTTTTCTGGGTGTGTACGGAAACATTTCTTCATGGGGGATATTTTTGCTTCCACGCGACATGCAAGGGTGCACTAGGAGGAATATCCAAAATGAGTATATTTGAGTTAGGGTTCCATCTAAAATTTTTTTTTTTTAAACAAATCTGTCCGCGCATCGCCCTCTTACGCCCACGCAGAAACGCCACTACGTGAAGGTCAAATAACTTCAGCCGGCTCTCCATAGAAAAACAGTTGCTTGGTGATCATGAGGCGCATTTTCATGGTGCAGCAAAATGGAGAACCTTCTCAATTCAAACCGATTAATCCTACAGTCTAAAAGTCGACATATTCCTTGACTACGCAGCACAGGTTATATCTGGCTGCCTCTCAAATAAGACTTTCTAGATCTAGCCGTTATTGAGCAATTTTATCCGTACTACTTCATTTATGTAACTGTGTCATGGACGGGTTCGGCTTGCGAATAAATACTGTGTCCCCTGACCATAGATACAAACAACCCCCTCCCACCCTCTCCCTACACACCGTCCTTGATGGACACCCCAGTGGGACAGTGTAGCACGTGGTTCGGGTACGGCGCGAAGAACGGCGCCAGCCTCTCGTCTATCTCGAAGGAGTGTATGATGAAGTCCTGACCGTCTGGGTAGGTCTCCCGAAACAACTGGACTGTGGACGCCACGTTAGCACCGCAGTCCAGCAGGATCTTTCTCGGCAATCTGTATGAAGTTCATGATAAATTTGAAAGGTAAAATGTACAAGAAAATAATGTTTTCCTTTGAATGACCAGGAAGTAGCCTAACAAACTACTGCTCTACGTATTCTTACACATGTGGGATCATGTGGTGACCAGTCTCTACATCTCTGTCCTGCCACTTGCTACATGAAATAACAAGAGTTCGGAGACCTTATATCTCCATGATATGTAAATGATTTCTACATTTACATAATCTATGCTTGGTTATGTACACATTTAGATAACTTACACTGGTCACAATGTTGATTGTGCAATTATTTACCATTTAGAAGAATTATAGCACTTTACATTAATTACGCAAAAAAACTCTCTTGAACAATCGGAGAGAAAAGGTGAACAGCTTTAAACGCCAAGTTCATCGAGAAAAATCCATGACAAAGTGGAGAAACTCACTTTTCTTCCTTCGATTGGGGATCTTTGATGTATTCAGACCACACTGACTTACTCTGACTTTCTTGGGTTCGTAACAGCCATGCGGGGCTTCTGGAGGAAGATGTACGGAGTTCTGTGGTGTGAGGAACTCTCGGCGCGGCGGTAAAGAGCTGAGTCACACAGCTCCCGATGACGGCGCCGATAAGCAACGCTCCCCATCGGCTTTCACACACGCGACGGACGACTTTCTCCATCGTACGTGTGCTGTAATTGTGTCGTGTTGAATCAGGTAACATAAATTATACAATTCTAGCGGGAACTTGAACATTGAAGTTGCCTGGAATGATGACGAGTCTTGTTTTTCCTATGACGGTTAGACTTTCTATACCACCCCACAACATGAAATTGCCTCAATCACCAAACGCTGAAAGTTACACTTGCCGTGTCAGCGCGCGGTTTCCCTTGCCGCCTACGCGCTTTGGCTCGGCATTCAACTGCCGAAAGGGTAGATATACTGAAATGTGCTAAAATACCAAACGTGACGTCAAAAAAGTTTGATTGAATCACTGACACACACGCCAATACCAACAAGGCGATACAGTGTTGAATACAAGCAGGGAAATTTGGGCACGTTTTGGGGTGACCTACACACTTGAGCACAGCCTAGTGCTCGTTTCATCAGTTTACAATCATAATATGTTTTATACCACAGAAAAGGTAATCATACAAGATTTTATATCATATGCAATTCATTGAAATTGATGCAAATACATCAGAAATATGATCAACCAAATTAATATTCCAAACGTTTTGTGCAGAGTTTATTTGGACTAATTTGCCCGTACCCGGTTTGGTGAATAAAAAAACCGTTTGATAACGTTAGCGTTGTTTACGTGAAGATAGGATACTCCACCAAACAGCTTCCTTTGTAGCGAAATGACCATTCACATTGCCCATTTACAAACAATCAGGTTCAGGCCCGGGCCTGATATTTTTTTTCTGTACAGGTACCCACTACTAACCTACGCCAACATAACAGGTGTCATGGCGGTCAAATCCCTAACTACCCCCCCCCCCCCCCCCCTTACGTATAACGTTAACCTTCCTCAGCTCCGTACCGCTCGCAGGACCAGGCGTCTATGAGGAAATTCATGTCGTCGTTTGTCTCTATTCTAGTGTTGTTAACGTTGGCTTACCGAAACTTGAAGTGACGTCCACTTAGTGCTGAAGTTGGTCAACTGGAGCAACAGTTTGCGTGAACTTGTGTCCGAATTCTTTCTATCTCTGACGTCACGATGTGTTACACTTGTTGTGAAGTGATGGCAGAAGCGCTTTCACTGGTGACTATGTGGATTATTTACCCTTGGCAGCACGTAATCCCGGTTTTGTCACTGAAAACCATGTTTATGTGACCTGTTAGGAAGGAAAACCCGAGTCGTCGTGTTTGATACATTTGTTTCATGACGTGAGAGACAAGGTGTCATGTTTATGTGAACACAAATTAACATTCGGTGTCGCGATAAATACTTGCATTGCCAAATATTGCGTGGGTTAAGGGTTCTTTGGGTAGGGTCAAAGTTACAGAGTGTTAGTGTTTGTCTATACAGCCCTTCTCCTAAACCCGCTCGGACTTCTGCTGGAAAATTACTACGCCGCACGACTGTGACTCCATTTTCTACCCTCAAATAACTCTCCGAGCAATGTCGGAGCAATTGTTCAACAGGTAGTCTTTGGCGTGACACCGACAAGATCACATTACTCAGCACCAGTGAGCTGTTCCAGTGTTGATACAGATCACCATACGTCTACGAAAGGTCTGTTAAAAACACTTGGTAATTTTCACGGTTATTCGGATTGTGATGATATTTTGGTATGTGGGTGGGTCTTAGGAAGACAACGGTCAAGATCGTCTTTTGATGCTTTAGTGTGTAACCTTGGCACTGCGACAGAACTTCCGATTTTTATCTTTTGTGTTGGATATGCTGGGCTTTCGATGGTTTATGTAAAGTAAAAAGTGGTGTAGGCTTATCCTCCTAGAAGCCTGCCTTTTGAAGTTTTAAATTGTGTCTTCATTTGATCAACATTCCTATCGCTTCACGGAGAAGATAACTCTAAACGCAGGTTGATTACAGTTGCCAATGAATAACAGGTATTTAAGCAAGCTGGCAAAGTAACCAGACAAAAACATAAACCTAAGTTTTGTGTGACGTGCGACCGTCTGTTACATTCCTCAATACAGTTCTGACTGGTACACATTGCACTGCAGCATAGGTGTCGTTGCTTTCACATGTGATCAGCACAACGCATTCAGACCTTCTTGAGGCATGCAGACACAGATATCTGGAATTCAGAAATAGACACGCACAAACAAACAAACATACATACATACATACATGACAGACAAAACCAAAACATGCCTCTTTTTCCTACAGCTAACACTCCACAAAATGACATTTAATCCGGAGGAATCCGACGGATACAGAATCGTGCATCATGGCAGATACAGAACGTTTCAGAGTAAATCCGGACAAATCCATGATCTTTGATTCTACTAGAAAATTGTCCAA
>NC_049993.1:11672521-11675421 GCF_000003815.2 Branchiostoma floridae | reverse complement strand
TTGAAGTGTTAAATTATGAAATGATGTGACAGATATGCTGGAAATAATTTTCCAAACTCCAGAGCATTGAATAATGATGTAGGGGATAACCGTTAAATAGTGTATGAAAATTATGTTTGAATGATAAGCCATTCTATCAAAGTTCGTATGTTGGATCTGTATGTATCTGTGGCAAATGCAAACATATTCTGTGTCAGAACATATGATAGATTGTGGAAAGACCGTATGTTGGTCCTGACAATATACTCGACAGATACGAACGTTACGGTTCCGTATCTGTACATGTCGAAAATCCATGTTTTCGGATTTTGTCAGATCTGAGGTTCCGGATAGTAGTAATTGATGTTCGGCTTTGTTACGGAATCCTATCCTCGAATCTACGAGAAAATGCATACAATACGGGTCCGTACCCGTCGAAACTCCTTATTTTCGGATTGCGAATAATGGCGTCCGATGTTAGGATTTGCCTATATCCGCCTATATTCGCCTAAAATACAAATACAAAGAAACACCTGTACGTATCTACTAGGATACGAGATTATTTTGTAGCGATGCCAATATATATAATCTACTCCAAACACCCCACAATGCTGACTAGATTATAACCGGACTTCTCCACCAAATAGTCCATGAGGAAGACTGAACTCATGTAACTGTCCGGGTGGTCCGAGTCCAGACTGACGATGCCTCCATTGTTGTCCAGTTGGTTGGCGATGACGCGGAGAGCTTTGGGAACCCTCTCTACATCTCTGTTCTTGAAGTAGTTCGCAACTGTCAGGAGCCATTTTTCTGTGTCACAAAATGAAAGGAAAATATGTATACATCATGCCACATGGGCGATATTTTTCCTGCAATGGACAAGCAGATCCTTTTTTAGCTGTAGAAGGCTTTGGAATCACTATGTTTTGTTAGAACGTCAACATTACGGAATATAGGATTATTCTTTTTCACAACCAGTTAGCACTCATTTTGCTTACATTTCGGTGTCTCTCAGACATTTGAGTACTGGAAGGACTGAGTGAGGAAGTCAGTACTCTACGGTGACCTTACATCGGCTACATATAGCGGTGAGCAGCAGAACTTGAGTCATAAGCTCTGATGAAGGTGTCTGAGAGACATCGAAACGTAAGCAAATTGAGTACCAACTGGTTGTGCAAAACAAATCTCCTATATCCTATATTCTATCAACCTGGTGGAATTATTGTCGGATCTAACATCGCGTCCAGAAACGACAAGAAAATCATCTTTACTATTTTCGAACAGGCACACACTAACAGGTCTGAAAAGTAAAGAAAAATACCATCGGTTGGAGGGAAGCGAGCTGTCGGCTGGATGATCCTCAAGCCCAGAGACTTGGCTTCGTTTATGACGGTGTCTGTCACTTTCTCGGGTAAGTAGTAAGCTGTTTGTATGTCCACTTCGCTCAGACGCTGTATGGCACTGACTAGCCCCGTCCGGATCCAGGGCGATGCCTGCATCGAAAATTGTCCTAGCGGAAATGGTTGGCTCTGCAGGCAACAAAATCATGGAGTGTGTCACGGATTCTTAAAAATACTGCTGTAGTGTATGTTGTAGTATCATGGAAATCTGTCGTTCCTTTTTCACTTTTCCTAATTGTATGTTAAGCAAACGCCCCTGCAGTTCCCGGGTATGCTGATAGAGGGCTCAGACCATAGCATGTGATAACAAAAGAAACAAAAACCGGAAGATCAGTACCAAGGTCATGTTAAGACCTATCGTTCTAAACCAGAGAGTCACAGAACGGGTCGACACGGCACATACCACTGCACAAAGTGTATTCAATTCAGTCATTCACTCCATACCACTAGTAACTAGGTGCCATTAGGAGCCCCTTACACACGTGTACACTGTACAATGGTGGGGGATCGTAACAGGTCACACAAACGGGGGCCCAAACCTCCAAATCGACCTTGACTTTGGTCTTCAAAACCCCCTATTCACTTGTGAAGCATCATACCAATCCATCTATGTTTTTAAAAGTTATGCTAGACCACAAATGTTCGGCAAAGTGGCGTCGGGCGTGGCGTAACTGGTAGAGCGTTCGGCTCGGAATCTAGAGGTTCTGAGTTCGATCCCCGCCGTGCCCCCCGACGTTGTGCCCTTGGGAAAGGCACTTTACACGACCTTCCTCACTTCACCCAGGTGTAAAAATGGGTACCTGACTTCGGTCGGGGAGGTAAAAGACTATATATACCTTCTGTCTGTACCGTGTATGTGGCGCTGTTAATATAAGTTACAAAACTTGAGTCCAGTGCCACATTGTCCTCGTCTGTCCAATAGCAAAATAGAAAAAAAAATGTTCGAAAACACAAGCGCACACACAATTAAACACGCACAGGCACATACACACACACACGCAAACACGCACAAATACACACACACATATACCACAAGCAACACCTCGATTTTTCATAGTAGAAACAAGCCTCACCTCGCGCATGCCTATTGTGAACGTTTTGGCCCATTCCGTCACCAGTTCCGGAAACGTTTCCACGAAGTCACCATAGAGGAAGAGTGTGACCGGCATCCTGCTCGAATGAGCTGCTATTGTCTGTACCAACTTGTGCGCGGCCTTGACGTTCATACCGACTAGAACAGCCAGCGCCAGGCGGGGGGCACCCGAGGGGGGAGCCGAGCAGCTGGAGTAGACCGTGCCCGGAGAGCCTACAAAACTCTCGGATGCCTTGGATGTAATCGAGAATAGTAATATTGATTATGTTAATATTGATTATGCCTTACAGCTAACTCAACTCGCCGACAATGAAGTGTGGCCAAGATTCCTGCTTACGTCTTGTAGCGCCAATGTCCTCTGGTGTCGTTTTGGTAGATGTTATGATCTTTCGACATTGATTACGTCCTTCCTTAATCTCGCCATAAGT
>NC_049993.1:11668910-11672421 GCF_000003815.2 Branchiostoma floridae | reverse complement strand
GCACGCGAAATTTAGTATGTCCAATCCACGTGCATACATTGCTATGAAAGTGTTTCAGGTGAGCTACGCTCGCACCACATTCCTGCCTGGGCGGAGACGTTTGCAGTTCCACCGAGCCCACTTCGGCAGGGTAGCGCGGATGTGCTGCCAACACAATAATGGTGCACCATGTGACACCTTTGGGACACAACAGCAGAGAACCCATTCCAACCAGTCTTCCTCGGAATTTGGTCATGGGTCACAGCAGCATGTATCAGGTGTCAGCGGACACGAGAATGTATCTGAGATGTAGTGCGGCCTTTTCGGAGCCCGACGATTCTCACACAGCCGGCATGCAGACCGGGAGTGTGACTAGTATCAGCCGTCGTTTCTTGCTCTGCTGGCAGACCGCCATCAAGACGTACGCAGGGCCGTTTATGAGCCATGCTGCTGGAGACTGCAGGCCTAGGCCACATAGAATCATCCTGACTGGCGCCGCAATCGTCTACGGTTCCAGGGCGCCTTCCGCTGAGCGGACACAAGCACCGAATGCAGCGATGGTAGGTAAGTGTATTCCAAGCCATGCTGCAGGTGAGTGGAAAGTCCAATTCAGGACTATAGCAACGTGCCTAACCATAGGCGTCAAGCTGAGGTACATGTATGTTTTTGTTCACTTTCGTGGTGCGTGTTATACTCGCCCAAATGACTTTTTGCGGTGTTTTTTAATACTTCAATCCCGTCTAACAGGGTCAAAATGACCGTAGGAGGCACCCAGTGCCTTTTGGCGAGGATTTTTCTCACGCTGGCAGTCTCGTAGCGACGTCTCTGCCAAGTTTTTAAAGTAATCCGTTTCATACCGTTCATGAATTTTCTCAAATTCTTGAGTTGTTGATTCTTTGTTTACTGAGAACGTTATAGTACGTTCATGATTGTGCCAGGTAGGGTTGGAAAAATGTTCTCCATGGGGAGAGTTTATGCAGTAAAGTTATGTGGTTTTCATTGTTTTACTGCCAGTACTTCCAGTATGGAGCCATGCTACGCCTCTTTAGAGGTAAATGAGGGTTTGTTAAACCCATTGTTTTCGCTCCGCTGTTTATTGTTGACTGTTATGCAAAATTTGCTGTTACTACTTGGCTTAGATCGCCAGGTTGCTTAGCATTTTTATGCAAATGTATTGGAATGGATCGTTGAGCGCACTTTCCGTAATATTTCTCGTTCGGGTCACTCGTCGTCACTGTCATGTAAAATTTTCGTGGCTACGTTAGCGTTGATCGCCATCGTGTTCGACTTTTCTTAAAAGCTCCTTGGTTATTCTGTTTCAAGCTGATCAAGCAGCTTCCGCTGTTTCAGAGTTGTCTGACCATTTTAGGTCTTCGCGGTTTTCGTTACTTGGTATGTTACTTGAGTTTCTTTTCGCTGATGTATGTTTTCGATTGTTTTCGCTCTCGCGTACCAGTTTTCGATTTGTTTTCGGGTCTTTTAGACGCGCATTTTCGCCGTTTTTTTGTAGGCTAGCCAGGCGTTGACCTCGGGTGTTAGGAAGTCTCACGCTTCTTTTGAATATTTTACCCTTTGAATATTTTACCGCTACGGCGGTGGCCGCTTTGGAACGTGGTGTTAGGTCGGACTTCGCCTTCAGCTGTTTACGTGTTAATCTTTTACCATTGTCATCACAAGCCGTGTGCCTTTTGAGTGTATGAATGACAGACCTTTGTGGTACATTCTTTTCTCGACGGACTAGATAGGCTGCCTTTCAAATAGGCCTTGTTCAAGCATCTCTTGTTCGTCCGTCGGGTTCCAAGTTCAAGCTTAGCTCATCCTGACCACATCACATTCGTCTGCCGTCAACGCGTATGTTACATGTCCATTGTAGTTCATGCGACAATCGCTACATGGCGCTGTTTTTAGGTCAGACTTTGCGTGTATTTTTAATATGGCGTCTCTCGCACTTGAGTGACTCGTCTTCTGACGTGCAACACATTGTCTTTGCCGCGTTGTTTCATCGAGCCTTTGTCTTTTTTACCCGGGTTACTTCCATGGTTTTTTGTATACCGTTGTAGTTTTTCTGATGTGGGCTACGCCAGCCGTCAGTTTCGGTTTTCGTCTGTGCAGACGGGATTTTAGCGCTTCCGTAGTAGCGCATCCATACTCGGCTTTCGAGTTAGCGTGTTCGTTACCTTGTACGGTACCGGTCATCTCCGACGACTTTTACAGCATTCGAACGTGTTTCGATTTTGCACTCTTAGCCATGGGCTTTCTTGTTCACCCACACAGTGGGACGAGTACTTTTTGTTACGGCATTAACCGTTAATGATTGGTGCGTTCATTTCAGGTACTCAGCCGGCCAGTTATACTTACTGCTCTTGCTGGAAACGGTAGGCGGCTTCACAGAGTTTCGGGTCGTTCCGTATTCACGCGTTACTTCACAAGGATTCCGGTGTTTTTCTTACAGGCGTGTGCTTCGATCTTCCCGGATCGTTTCTACAGCACGTTCCCATAGCAACCTTTGACGGTTTGCCCAGTTCCTTGCCCACAGGTCAAGGCGGTTTATGTGTCATAACGTTATTTACTTTCTTGCCAGAGAAAGTTTTATAGGACTTCTGTCTCTGTTATGAAGATTTGAGTAAAATTGAGTCGATTTATTCCTCCTTTTCATCTTTTTTCTTTTTGAATGAATCAGGTGGTACCCAGCACGAGAGTACACATTTTATATTCATTTGAATTCTCCTCTGACCAAGCGTGTCAGGCTGGTGCTTTCCTGTGGCGTTGAATTTGCTCCACAGGTGCTCGCCTGAAATAGTTCTCTTCCAGATCCCATGCTGAGACTCCATGCTGAGACTCGGTAGGAAGAGTCCAACATTTGGCATTTTCAGATGCGAATAGAACGTCTTCGTCTTCACCAAAATGGATCGAACGACCTCTTTTTCACACTTGGGTTATGGTTTTTCCATATACAAGTAAATGACCAACAAGGTCTTCGCCAATCAGCATTCCCTGTACTTGTTTTGGGCTATTAATTAAAGGTGTTATGCCTTGTGTTTGCAAGCTCTTTTTCATAGAATATGAATATTCCGTTCTTTTCAGACATGGCTTGTTCTGCGAGCTTCTCAGCTCTGGAATGCTGTGCAGTTTTCTATCTGCATCTAGCAGATTTGGATCCAATGTTTCTTTTCACAGGACACTTTTTTAGGAGGGCTCCGACCTCTACTGCCTACACAGCCAGGGTTCTGTCTAAAGTAATGATGAAGGCAGCTAACTGGGCCTTTGTTTTGACATTTGGAATGTTCTGCAACAATTTCTTTTTGTCTCTCTGGTTAATCAGTACTGGCCTCTGCTATGAAGTCATGCTAGGTATGACCACGGCGGAAATGGAGAGAGACAATATAAAATTGGACCAACTTACGTGCAGGACAATTGTGATTGTCTCTCCTCCATTGAAGCCGTGGTCATACCCGCCCTATCTTTGTGTTGCAGGTTCTGCATTGGTATATGCCCGCCCTAAGTTCTTCGGCCAGTACTGCAGCTGGATTCA